>NC_042963.1:54709517-54754517 GCF_901001165.1 Salmo trutta
GACACATTAATACCTAAACCCTCCTTTATCCTATAACATCCAGGCACTCCATTTAGAGGGACCATTGAAACTATGACAGGCTATAAGTGTCATTGCTATAAAAAAATATATATATTCCCCCCCAAAAAAACAGGACAGTGGTAAATGTCTATCTAGTCTACTTTGTAGCAAAACCCCTCTCTAGTCCCTGTGTTTAGTGCTGGTTGCTGGTAGACAGAGAGACAGAGAGAGACACACAGAGAGAGAGAGAGAGAGAGAGAGAGAGAGAGAGAGAGCGAGAGAGAGGTAGAGAGAGAGAGAGAGGGTCTCCATGGTAACCACAGGGGGAAGTAGAGCACCAGAGAGAAAGGCGAGGCGGCGGTACCGGGTCTATGTCACACACACACACACCCACCCACCCACCCACCCACACACACACACACACACACACACACACACACACACACACACACACACACACACACACACACACACACACACACACACACACACACACACACACACACACACTAGACTCAGAATGCAACAACAATAGGGGTATAAGACCTTTGCCTCGCGGGAGACTAGAAAGGCCAGGACACTAAGGTCCGACGGACAGAGAGAGAATAAAGACTTCACGCACACCAGACAATAGTTTTCATCTACACCCACTCCAAGAAAACCTTTTCAACTGGGCTTTCTAAATCCCTCACTCAATTGTTGACATTTGAGCCTTGATCGCTGTGTGAGAGATTTACACATTAAGCCTCTAGCTAATCAAATAGTGTTTCTGTTGCTTATTCCAGACTGCTTGTCTAGTATTACTGCATCTTGTGTCTGTTTCATTCCAAATCTGGTGTGAAGTATTAGACTAATATGTTCTAGTACCCACCTTGTTCCGGATCTTTCTTTTGTCAACTAACAATCTGAGAAAACCTTTCCAATTTTTGTATAAAAAAAAAAATCTGGAATACAGTTTGGAAAAAAAGTATTTGATCCCCTGCTGATTTTGTACGTTTGCCCACTTACAAAGAAATGATCAGTCTATAATTTTAATGGTAGATTTATTTGATCAGTGAGAGACAGAATAACAACAAAAGAATCCAGAAAAAAACGCATGTCAAAAATGTTATAAATTGATTTGCATTTTAATGAGGAAAATAAGTATTTGACCCCTCTGCAAAACATGACTTAGTACTTGGTGGCAATCACAGAGGTCAGATGTTTCTTGTAGTTGGCCACCAGGTTTGCACACATCTCAGGAGGGATTTTGTCCCACTCCTCTTTGCAGATCTTCTCCAAGTCATTAAGGTTTCGAGGCTGACGTTTGGCAACTCGAACCTTCAGCTCCCTCCACAGATTTTCTATGAGATTAAGGTCTGGAGACTGGCTAGGCCACTCCAGGACGTTAATGTGCTTCTTCTTGAGCCACTCCTTTGTTGCCTTGGCCATGTGTTTTGGGTCATTGTCATGCTGGAATCCACGACCCATCCACGACCCATTTTCAATGCCCTGGCTGAGGGAAGGAGGTTCTCACCCAAGATTTGACGGTACATGGCACCGTCCATCGTCCCTTTGATGCGGTGAAGTTGTCCTGTCCCCTTAGCAGAAAAACACCCCCAAAGCATAATGTTTCCACCTCCATGTTTGACGGTGGAGATGGTGTTCTTGGGGTCATAGGCAGCATTCCTCCTCCTCCAAACACGGCGAGTTGAGTTGATGTCAAAGAGCTCCATTTTGGTCTCATCTGACCACAACACTTTCCCCAGTTGTTCTCTGAGTCATTCAGATGTTCACTGGCAAACTTCAGACGGGCCTATTCTTGAGCAGGGGGACCTTGCGGACACTGCAGGATTTCAGTCCTACATGGCGTAGTGTGTTACCAATTGTTTTCTTGGTGACTATGGTCCCAGCTGCCTTGAGATCATTGGCAAGATCCTCCCGTGTAGTTCTGGGCTGATTCCTCACTGTTCTCATGATCATTGCAACTCCACGAGGTGAGATCTTGCATGGAGCCCCAGGCCGAGGGATATTGACAGTTCTTTTGTGTTTCTTGCATTTGCGAATAATCGCACCAAATGTTGTCACCTTCTCACCAAGCTACTTGGCGATGGTCTTGTAGCCCATTCCAGCCTTGTGTAGGTCTACAATCTTGTCCCTGACATCCTTGGAAAACTCTTTGGTCTTGGCCATGGTGGAGAGTTTGGAATCTGATTGATTGATTGCTTCTGTGGACAGGTGTCTTTTTTACAGGTAACAAACTGAGATTAGGAGCACTCCCTTTAAGAGTGTGCTCCTAATCTCAGCTCGCTACCTGTATAAAAGACACCTGGGAGCCAGAAATCTTTCTGATTGAGAGGGGGTCAAATACTTATTTCCCTCATTAAAATGCAAATCAATTTATAACATTTCTGACATGCGTTTTTCTGGATATTTTTGTTGTTATTCTGTCTCTCACTGTTGAAATAAACCTACCATTAAAATTATAGACTGATCCTTTCTTTGTCAGTGGGCAAACGTACAAAATCAGCAGGGGATCAAATACTTTTTCCCCCCACTGTACATACTACAATCAAATCAAATCAAATTGTATTTGTCACATGCGCCGAATACACCTCACAGTGAAATGCTTACTTACAAGCCCTCAACCAACAATGCAGTTTTAAGAAAATGCCGACAACAACAACAAAAGTAAGAGATAGGAATCCAGACTGCCTTGGTAATAACAATACTTCCACCACACAAAAGGATAAATGCTCTTCAATAACGGCAGTTACATCTCTTTTTCTATTTCTGAAGAGTTGCGGATGATTTGTAATGTTCTGTCAGTAGATACAAGAGGAAGTCACACCAATAAAGCAGATCACTTCCTCTTGAGTCTGAGCACTGTCCTTGCCCTCACAACATAGCATCACCCTCCACCGCCCCACCGCCCTGGCTGAACCATAGTAACCTTGGTAAACTCTTCCTTTACCCTAGTAACACTCCCTAGTAACCCTGGTTACAGGTTCAGGGGTCAGCAAACAGCAGGGGTACTGGTGAGCTTAATGAGAGACAACTTCCTTCTGGGACAGGAAACAGGAAAGGGAAGATACACCAAGAGGTGAGACAGGAAGTGGAAGTGACAGTTGATGACCACTGACCCGCTGTTGGACAAGCGTTGTACACCTGAAGCGGGACTCAGTGGAGGTTCTAGCTTGTATGGCTCCCTGGGCGAACCCCCTGAGTGGGAGACCTTCCCAGGCAGTAGCCTGCCTAGCTCACAAACTAGAATCAGGGCGCCCACTCCGACAAGGTTAATTGATCCACAGTCCCACACGGTGACATGATATCATTGACGTGACGTGCAAATGAGAGATAGAAAACCGATCGCGCAAATGTCACCGTTGCGATTTTTTTTGTGCAGGCCCCCCCTGCCCGCCCCCAGCAAGATGCCCCCCTTTCTCTCTCTGTCTCTCTCAGTCTCTCTCAGTCTCTCTCTGTCTCTCTCTCTCTCTGTCTCTCTCTCTCTCTGTCTCTCTCTCTCTCTTTCTCTCTCTCTCTCTCAGTGGGTAACACTTTCATAACAAACACTTAGCTAGCGTAATAGGTGGGTAAACCCTATTTACAAAATAAAAAGGTGTCTTTCTCAGGCACTCATTCCAGTCACTCAGTCAACTCAGTCAACTCAGTCACTCAGTCAACTCAGTCAACTCAGTCACTCAGTCAACTCAGTCACTCAGTCAACTCAGTCACTCAGTCAACTCAGTCACTCAGTCAACTCAGTCAACTCAGTCACTCAGTCAACTCAGTCACT
Source organism: Salmo trutta (assembly GCF_901001165.1). Classification (NCBI taxonomy): domain Eukaryota; kingdom Metazoa; phylum Chordata; class Actinopteri; order Salmoniformes; family Salmonidae; genus Salmo; species Salmo trutta. The sequence continues at coordinate 54,713,293 of NC_042963.1, forward strand.
CAGTCAACTCAGTCAACTCAGTCACTCAGTCCACTCAGTCACTCAGTCAACTCAGTCAACTCAGTCACTCAGTCAACTCAGTCACTCAGTCACTCAGTCAACTCAGTCACTCAGTCACTCAGTCAACTCAGTCACTCAGTCAACTCAGTCACTCAGTCACTCAGTCAACTCAGTCAACTCAGTCACTCAGTCAACTCAGTCAACTCAGTCAACTCAGTCACTCAGTCAACTCAGTCACTCAGTCAACTCAGTCACTCAGTCACTCAGTCAACTCAGTCAACTCAGTCACTCAGTCAACTCAGTCACTCAGTCACTCAGTCACTCAGTCACTCAGTCACTCAGTCAACTCAGTCACTCAGTCACTCAGTCACTCAGTCAACTCAGTCACTCAGTCAACTCAGTCACTCAGTCACTCAGTCACTCAGTCAACTCAGTCAACTCAGTCACTCAGTCAACTCAGCCACTCAGTCACTCAGTCACTCAGTCACTCAGTCAACTCAGTCACTCAGTCAACTCAGTCAACTCAGTCATTCAGTCACTCAGTCAACTCAGTCACTCAGTCAACTCAGTCAACTCAGTCAACTCAGTCACTCAGTCACTCAGTCACTCAGTCAACTCAGTCACACATCTTAAATTACTCTGACTGAACTCATTACACTGTCCTCTGTCATCTCAGTGCTAATGTCTTGAGGGGCGATGGGAAGCCTGAGATACGGCTTCGACCCGAATGGTACACTATCCCCTATAGTGTACTATGGGCCCTGGGCAAAAGTAGGACACTAAATAGGGACTAGAGTGCCATTTGGGACACATCCCATGTGTTAAGAGAGGGAGTTACTTTGATGCTGATTGAAGCTGACTTGAAGCCGTGGCCTTGGCTCTCACCTTTGCAAAGCAAGAAGGCAAATGGAAATGAACATTACCCAGGTCTCTCCTGGCAACAGATTCTCGCTCGGGTTCCGACTCGAGTCCCACTAGTATAGAGTATGTCGTCATCATAGATGCCAATCAAATCCTCTCGGATCTCCACAAAGTGCAAAGGTCAATTTGGGCCAGAGGGCTGGTGTCCTGATCTAAGGAGACCTCATTTGTGACTGGCTTCTATAATTTATTTACACCAGGAACACGTAGTCTGACATGACGATGAACAGCCCGCGCCACTAGCTACCTGCTGTTTTGGTGTTTTCTTTAACCTCATCAAATGATGACATCATCTTCCTCTGAGGGCGGTATCCAGACCCCCCCCCCCCCCCCAAAAAAAAAACACGAAACGGTCCTGAAAATCAGACAGCCAGTATTTCAAAATATACGGTATATCACCCAAGCCTAGTCAGAACCCCTGCAAGAAGAACCTGTTGCCAGGAGAGACCTGGTTACCATCTGCCTCCAGCTTGGAAAAGAGAAGGACAGACGCAGGCCACATCAACTTCAATCAGCATCAAAGTAACTCTCCCCCCCCCCCCCAGGCCTTTTCAGGGGAACGCAATCTCACAGGTTTTTCCTTATCACCCTGTAAGAGCCATTTAGATGAGGGGTGTCATGGCTGCTGATCTTCTACATCTGGCTTCTAACTGGCTTCTTTAATTACACCAGGACCAAATGTGTCAGACGACGGTTACAAAGACCAGCCACACCGTCAGCTACTTGTTGGTGTTTTTCTTTACCCTTCTTTTCCTCCCTGTCTTTCACTACCCCCCCCCCCACCACCACCTTTTTTTACTGCGTCCCTCCTGCTATTCCACTCTTTCTCCAACTCTATCCCATTTCCCATGAACCCTCAGGCTAACCCTAACCCAGGCTGTGTCTCTGAGGAGAGAGAGAGAGGAGAGAGGAGAGAAGGGGGAGGGCCTGGGGGGCATCACAACAACAGTAAATCTTTGAAGTAGAGCGATTAAAGAGGGAGGGAGGGAGGGAGGGGTAAGGATACTGTTAGATCGGGCTGAAGGAGGTAGAGTTGGGAGGGAGGGAGGGGTAAGGATACTGTTAGATCGGGCTGAAGGAGGTAGGGTTGGGAGGGAGGGGTAAGGATACTGTTAGATCGGGCTGAAGGAGGTAGAGTTGGGAGGGAGAGGGGAGGGGAGGGAGAGAGGAGGGAGAGGGGTAAGGACCACTGTTGGATCGGGCTGAAGGGGGTAGGGTTGGGAGGGAGGGAGGGAGGGAGAGGGGAGGGAGAGAGGAGGGAGAGGGGAGGATAACTGTGAGATACAGGAAAGGCTGTGAACACTGATGTTGAGAGGCTGGGGGCCCGCGGGACACAATTAGGAGGCAGGCTGTTCAGAGAGAGGGTTACAAAAACACAGCGAGCTAGAAGCAGCTTTCTTCCCTCCCTCCCTCCCTCCCTCCCTCCCTCCCTCCCTCCCTCCCTCCCTCCCTCCCTCCCTCCCCCAAGGTAAGAGTTCATTACCACAGACAGAGAAGGGGCTGGGGTTGTTAAACACTCCCCTATTTCTTCCCCACCCACAACCCTTCAAGCTGATGTTAAACAGGAGCACTTTAACCATTTCCATTGAAGCTACAACCTAAAGCCCCATTATAGAGCTTCAGAGGTACACACCTTAAAATCATCACAGAGACTACGACATACTGACTGACTGAGTAACTCTCAAAAGAGCTGAGAGCTGAGGCAGCCTGTCAGTAGCAGGAATGGAGGGAACTCGTACACAACCCTCACCATCCGTCAAGACCAACAGTCCACTAGTGGTCTCCAGGTGTGACGGAGCATTGGTGTCAGATAACAGATAATTAAAACGTGTAGGAAACCCTACTATTACAGTCTCAGACAATCCTGGATTAGCATCAGAGACCTCCGCCGAGTCTGAGAGACGCCCTCCGATGGCATTCCTTCCTATCCAGATCACCGCGCAACGGATCTGCTCACTGTAACAGGAAGACACAAGTTGTACAGTCTCTGATAGGCTGATACCTACAGAATTAGCTCGTTGAACTGCAGTGGATATTTTCTGCTCTTTTTTTTTTTTAATCCCAAGTTTTTCTTCCAAGCCACGATTGGTCTAAATAACTGACTCTTAAAATAGGGAGTGGAAAGGGGACAAAGAGAGAAAGGAGAGGGATAGATTTTGGTGTAAGGGGGGGGGGGGGTACAGAGAAGTATGCATGATTCTCCTGAACGATGAGAACCAGGCACACACGGCCTAATGCACTAACTAGCTTTCAGCTCTTGGGGTCTTTATGAATGATTGACAAACGCACTAGGATCTGTTTGGGTGTGGGGTAAATAAGTAATTTCTTATTTCTTTGCTGTACCGGTCCAATGACTCCTGTTCTTTATGTATTGCAGTGTGTGGACAGCACTGCTGTAGCCTGTACCTTCTACAGTATTCTGGTAGCTCAGCAGTCCTCTGTCAACTCTCCCAGTACAATGTATGTGCTCTGACATTTCAGCTAACAGGGAAGCATTCCCTGTTTTGTTTTGTTTATTTATTTATTTCACCTTTATTTAACCAGGTAGGCCAGTTGAGAACAAGTCCTTTATTTAACCAGGTAGGCCAGTTGAGAACAAGTCCTTTATTTAACCAGGTAGGCCAGTTGAGAACAAGTTCTCATTTACAACTGCGACCTGGCCAAGATAAAGCAAAGCAGTGCGACACAAACAACAACAGAGTTACACATGGGATTAACAAACGTACAGTCAAATCACACAATAGAAAAATCTATATACAGTGTGTGCAAATGTAGTAAGATTAGGGAGGTAAGGCAATAAATAGGCCATAGTGGCGAAAGAATTACAATTTAGCATTAACACTGGAGTGATGGATGTGCAGAAGATGTATGTGCAAGTTGAGATACTGGGGTGCAAATGAGCAAAAAAATAAATAACAATATGGGGATGAGGTAGTTGGGTGGGCTATTTACAGATGGGCTGTGTACAGGTACAATGATCAGTAAGCTTTTCTGACAGCTGATACTTAAAGCTAGTGAGGGAGATGTAAGACTCCAGCTTCAGTGATTTTTGCAATTCGTTCCATTCATTGGCAGCAGAGAATTGGAAGGAAAGGCGGCCAAAGGAGGAGTTGGCGATGGGGATGACTAGTGAAATATACCTGCTGGAGCGCAGCGGTCTGTGATGTAATATACACGGGCGGTCTGTGATGTAATATACACGGGCGGTCTGTGATGTAATATACACGGGTGGTCTGTGATGTAATATACACGGGCGGTCTGTGATGTAATATACACGGGCGGTCTGTGACGTAATATACACGGGCGGTCTGTGATGTAATATACACGGGCAGTCTGTGATGTAATATACACGGGCAGTCTGTGATGTAATATACACGGGCAGTCTGTGATGTAATATACACGGGCAGTCTGTGATGTAATATACACGGGCGGTCTGTGATATAATATACACGGGCGGTCTGTGATGTAATATACACGGGCGGTCTGTGATGTAATATACACGGGCGGTCTGTGATGTAATATACACGGGCGGTCTGTGATGTAATATACACGGGCTGTCTGTGATGTAATATACACGGGCGGTCTGTGATGTAATATACACGGGCGGTCTGTGATGTAATATACACGGGCTGTCTGTGATGTAATATACACGGGCTGTCTGTGATGTAATATACACGGGCGGTCTGTGATGTAATATACACGGGCTGTCTGTGATGTAATATACACGGGCAGTCTGTGATGTAATACACACGGGCTGTCTGTGATGTAATATACACGGGCAGTCTGTGATGTAATATACACGGGCTGTCTGTGATGTAATATACACGGGCAGTCTGTGATGTAATATACACGAGCAGTCTGTGATGTAATATACACGGGCGGTCTGTGATGTAATATACACGGGCATTCTGTGATGTAATATACACGGGCTGTCTGTGATGTAATATACACGGGCAGTCTGTGATGTAATATACACGGGCTGTCTGTGATGTAATATACACGGGCAGTCTGTGATGTAATATACACGAGCGGTCTGTGATGTAATATACACGGGCGGTCTGTGATGTAATATACACGGGCTGTCTGTGATATAATATACACGGGCGGTCTGTGATGTAATATACACGGGCGGTCTGTGATGTAATATACACGGGCAGTCTGTGATGTAATATACACGGGCAGTCTGTGATGTAATATACACGGGCTGTCTGTGATGTAATATACACGGGCGGTCTGTGATGTAATATACACGGGCGGTCTGTGATGTAATATACACGGGCTGTCTGTGATGTAATATACACGGGCTGTCTGTGATGTAATATACACGGGCGGTCTGTGATGTAATATACACGGGCTGTCTGTGATGTAATATACACGGGCAGTCTGTGATGTAATATACACGGGCTGTCTGTGATGTAATATACACGGGCAGTCTGTGATGTAATATACACGGGCTGTCTGTGATGTAATATACACGGGCAGTCTGTGATGTAATATACACGAGCAGTCTGTGATGTAATATACACGGGCGGTCTGTGATGTAATATACACGGGCATTCTGTGATGTAATATACACGGGCTGTCTGTGATGTAATATACACGGGCAGTCTGTGATGTAATATACACGGGCTGTCTGTGATGTAATATACACGGGCAGTCTGTGATGTAATATACACGAGCAGTCTGTGATGTAATATACACGGGCGGTCTGTGATGTAATATACACGGGCGGTCTGTGATGTAATATACACGGGCTGTCTGTGATATAATATACACGGGCAGTCTGTGATGTAATATACACGGGCGGTCTGTGATGTAATATACACGGGCAGTCTGTGATGTAATATACACGGGCAGTCTGTGATGTAATATACACGGGCAGTCTGTGATGTAATATACACGAGCAGTCTGTGATGTAATATACACGGGCGGTCTGTGATGTAATATACACGGGCAGTCTGTGATGTAATATACACGGGCAGTCTGTGATATAATATACACGGGCAGTCTGTGATGTAATATACACGGGCAGTCTGTGATGTAATATACACGGGCGGTCTGTGATGTAATATACACGGGCGGTCTGTGATGTAATATACACGGGCAGTCTGTGATGTAATATACACGAGCGGTCTGTGATGTAATATACACGGGCAGTCTGTGATGTAATATACACGGGCATTCTGTGATGTAATATACACGAGCGGTCTGTGATGTAATATACACGGGCAGTCTGTGATGTAATATACACGGGCGGTCTGTGATGTAATATACACGGGCTGTCTGTGATGTAATATACACGGGCAGTCTGTGATGTAATATACACGGGCAGTCTGTGATATAATATACACGGGCAGTCTGTGATGTAATATACACGGGCTGTCTGTGATGTAATATACACGGGCAGTCTGTGATGTAATATACACGGGCAGTCTGTGATATAATATACACGGGCAGTCTGTGATGTAATATACACGGGCTGTCTGTGATGTAATATACACGGGCTGTCTGTGATGTAATATACACAGGCAGTCTGTGATGTAATATACACGGGCAGTCTGTGATATAATATACACGGGCGGTCTGTGATGTAATATACACGGGCTGTCTGTGATATAATATACACGGGCGGTCTGTGATGTAATATGCACAGGCAGTCTGTGATGTAATATACACGGGCGGTCTGTGATGTAATATACACGGGCGGTCTGTGATGTAATATACACGGGCAGTCTGTGATGTAATATACACGGGCGGTCAGTGATGTAATATACACGGGCGGTCAGTGATGTAATATACACGGGCGGTCAGTGATGTAATATACACGGGCGGTCTGTGATGTAATATACACGGGCAGTCTGTGATGTAATATACACGGGCAGTCTGTGATGTAATATACACGGGCAGTCTGTGATGTAATTTTAGAAAATTAGGCATGTTTCTGAAAGAGCGAAAACACCAAGGTCTTCTACTGGTTTTAATTATGAAAGTGAGTGGCAGATGGTCCCGCAGAGTGATCCGTCCTGGTCTGTTCTGGTCTGTTCTGGTCTGTTCTGGGCTTTGAGGTTGTCAGATGTTTACCACAGCTTAACAAACACCACTTTGAGCCCAGAGAGGAGGACAGGAAGAGAGGAGGACAGGAGGAGAGGAGGACAGGAAGAGAGGAGGACAGGAGGGCAGGAGGAGGGGAGGGTTGGGTTCAGGTCATCTCAGAGACAGGGCTGTCCAGTGAAAACAACAACAATTGTAGCGTGTACAGAAGAGATGGCCAGTAAAGTTTTTTGGAAATGTACATTATTCTATTTATTTTTGTTTATGACACAAAACCCACAAGATGACAGCGGGAACATAGTGCCAAAAGGTTTGCAAGACTTCAAAACATCTTGCGAGTCTTTCTATAGACAGTTTTTTTCCACATTTTGTTACGTTACAGCCTTATTCTAAAATTGATGAAATCGTTTTTTCCCCTCATCAATCTACACACAATACCCCGTAATGACATCACAATACCCCATAATGACATCACAATACCCCATAATGACATCACAATACCCCATAATGACATCACAATACCCCATAATGACATCACAATACCCCATAATGGCAAAGCAAAAACAGGTAAAAAAAAAAGTTTTATATCATATTTACATAAATATTCAGACTCTTTACTCAGTACTTTGTTGAAGCACCTTTGGCAGCGATTACAGCCTTGAGTCTTCTTGGGTATGATGCTACAAGCTTGTCACACCTGTATTTGGGGAGTTTCTCCCATTCTTCTCTGCAGATCCGCTCAAGCTCTGTCAGGTTGGATGGGGAGTGTCGCTGCACAGCTATTTTCAGGTCTCTCCAGAGATGTTCGATCGGGTTCAAGTCAGGGCTCTAGCTGGGCCACTTAAGGACATTCAGAGACACTCCTGCATTGTCGCGGCTGTGTGCTTAGGGTCGTTGACCTGTTGGAAGGTGAACCTTCACCCCAGTCTGAGGTCCTAAGGGCTCTGGACCAGGTTTTCATCAAGGATCTCTCTGTACTTTTCTCCGTTCATCTTTCCCTCGATCCTGACTAGTCTCCCAGTCCCTGCCGCTAAAAAACATCCCCACAGCATGTTGCTGCCACCACCATGCTTCACCGTAGGGATGGTGCCAGGTTTCCTCCAGACGTGACTCTTGGCATTCAGGAGTAAGAGTTCAATCTTGGTTTCATCAGACCAGAGAATCTTATTATTTTTTTGCGGGGGGCAAACTACAAGAGGGCTGTCATGTGCCTTTTACTGAGGAGTGGCTTATGTCTGGCCACTCTACCATAAAGGCCTGATTGGTGGAATGCCTCAGAGTTGGTTGTCCTTCTGGAAGGTTCTCCCATCTCCACAGAGGAACTCTGGAGCCATCGGGTTCTTGGCCACCTCCCTAACCAAGGCCAGCTCTAGGAAGAGTCTTGGTGGCTCTAAACTTCTTCCATTTAAGAATGATGGAGGCCACTGCGTTCTTGGGGACCTTCCCCAGATCTGTACCTCGACACAATCCTGTCTCAGAGCTTTACGGACAATTCCTTTGACCTCATGGCTTGGTTTTTGCTCTGACATGCACTGTCAACTGTGGGACCTTAAATAGACAGGTGTGTGCCTTTCCAAATCATGTCCAATCAATTAAATATAACACAGGTGGTCTCCAATCAAGTTGTAGAAACATCTCAAGGAAGATTAATGGAAACAGGATGCACCTTAGCTCAATTTTGAGTCTCATAGCAAAGGGTCTGAATACTAATGTAAATAAGGTATTTCAGTTTTTTTTTAATTTTTAATACATTTGCAAAAATGTATAAAAAGCTGTTTTCACTTTGTCAATATGGGGTATTGTGTGTAGATTGATGAGGATTTTTTTATTTATTTAATCCATTTCAGAATAAGGCCGTAACGTAACATAATGTGGGAAAAAGAGAAGGGGTCTGAATACTTCCAAATGCTGTGAATTATATTGTAACGATGACTGTTTCATCTCTTTGGTTCTTGGTTCTGGTGGTGAACCTTTAGGGTGTTCTCTGCCTCAACATGGTCTAACCAACATCCCCCTGCTGTGATGTGTCAGGATCCGATTTAAATAAGACCCTGCTTTAAATAGAGAGACTGCGCTGACTTCAGGGATCAGGGATAACTAACAGAGGCCTGAGATTTAGGCAGAAACTAGAATGGAAGAAGAACATGTTCCAGGAGTTTTAAAAAATCCTCCTCTTTATTTCACAGTGTAGAGACATTCATGTTCTTCTGACAAAGGTTGGAGACAATGTGACAGTACAGATCAAATCAAATCAAATGTATTTATATAGCCCTTCGTACATCAGCTGATATCTCAAAGTGCTTGTACAGAAACCCAGCCTAAAAACCGCAAACAGCAAGCAATGCAGGTGTAGGAGCACGGTGGCTAGGAAAAACTCCCTAGAAAGGGCAAAAACCTAGGAAGAAACCTAGAGAGGAACCAGGCTCTGAGGGGTGGCCAGTCCTCTTCTGGCTGTGCCGGGTGGAGATTATAACAGAACATGATCAACAGTACAGCACCGCGTGATTAGCCTGGCTACCATATGCCAGCTCACAGCGTGACAATGATGTGGTTACACTGTGTGACATGACACTATCAAGTGTGTTGTGCCCACTTTGACACAATAATCTAATACTCTGTCTAATTTCACAGGCAGCACCTGCTGGCCGGCAGGGGCCATTACGACAGCTCGTAGCATGACGATGGCACCGACTAATACACTGGCATGACAGTACTGTGGTGCGCGTTTTATGCCCACTGCCCACTGTGACAACACTAGTAATCCCTGTTGACTTTCACAGCCATCGCTTAAGAAGTATGAGGGTTAGGGGTCCTGTCCCGCTGGGTTACGAAGTTCTGCTGGGTTACAAAGTTCTGCTGGGTTACGAAGTCCCGCTGGGTTATGAAGTCCCGATGGGTTACAAAGTCCCGCTGGGTTATAAAGTCCCGATGGGTTACAAAGACCCGCTGGGTTATGAAGTCCCGATGGGTTACAAAGTCCCGCTGGGTTATGAAGTCCCGCTGGGTTATGAAGTCCCGCTGGGTTATGAAGTCCCGCTGGGTTACGAAGTCCTGCTGGGTTACTAGTGGTAAAAGTCCCGCTGGGTTACTAGTGGTAAGAGTCCCGCTGGGTTACGAAGTCCCGCTGGGTTATGAAGTCCCGCTGGGTTATGAAGTCCCGCTGGGTTATGAAGTCCCGCTGGGTTACGAAGTCCCGCTGGGTTATGAAGTCCCGCTGGGTTATGAAGTCCCGATGGGTTACAAAGTCCCGCTGGGTTATAAAGTCCCGATGGGTTACAAAGACCCGCTGGGTTATGAAGTCCCGATGGGTTACAAAGTCCCGCTGGGTTATGAAGTCCCGCTGGGTTATGAAGTCCCGCTGGGTTACGAAGTCCCGCTGGGTTATGAAGTCCCGCTGGGTTATGAAGTCCCGCTGGGTTACTAGTGGTAAGAGTCCCGCTGGGTTACTAGTGGTAAGAGTCCCGCTGGGTTATGAAGTCCCGCTGGGTTACTAGTGGTAAGAGTCCCGCTGGGTTATGAAGTCCCGCTGGGTTACTAGTGGTAAGAGTCCCGCTGGGTTATGAAGTCCCGCTGGGTTACTAGTGGTAAAAGTCTCGCTGATCATAATGAATAAGAGAGGGGACCTGATCCTGGATCAGCCCTCCTACCCTGAGACGGCCCTGGTGTATGGTGTGTCCACAGGGGCCCACAGGGGGTCCACAGGGGGTCCACAGGGGCTCACAGGGGGTCCACAGGGGGTCCACAGGGGCCCACAGGGGGTCCACAGGGGCCCACAGGGGGGTCCACAGGGGCCCACAGGGGGGTCCACAGGGGCCCACAGGGGGGCCCACAGGGGGGTCCACAGGGGCCCACAGGGGGGCCCACAGGGGGGTCCACAGGGGCCCACAGGGGGGTCCACAGGGGCCCACAAGGGGGTCCACAGGGGGTCCACAGGGGCCCACAGGGGGTCCACAGGGGGGCCCACAGGGGGTCCACAGGGGGGTCCACAGGGGGGCCCACAGGGGGTCCACAGGGGGGTCCACAGGGGCCCACAGGGGGGTCCACAGGGGCCCACAGGGGGGTCCACAGGGGCCCACAGGGGGTCCACAGGGGTCCACAGGGGCCCACAGGGGCCCACAGGGGCCCACAGGGGCCCACAGGGACTCACACTCTGGGACGGCCTCGTAAACCTGCACATGTGCCAAATAACCCTCCCAAATCACCTCTGGGTCCATGTTCACCTCGTCGTCATGTTCATCAGTCTGTGTGGTGAGATAAGGTAACCAAGCCTGACACACTCATAACTCCAGAGCAGATGTTCAACCTTGTTTTAGTGACTATACCTCCTGCGGAGACACTGTGGATAGACCAGCTAAACCAAAGCGGTACTAATGCTGGACAGACTAAAATAGCAAATTGTTTGTCAAAAAATGATGGAACTTCAACCTGTACGAAAAGTTGATAGTTTAAAACCACTGTGTTAGATACTCATCTGAGAAAACCAATGTCCCAAACTTCATGTCTCCATCATAATCCATTCAAAAGTTATTGGAGTTTGTACTCTTGTAGGATGGTCAAATTAGGGTGAATAAATCAATGGAAGCCAGAGAAGAAAATAAAGTAGTCAGGAAAAAATGAATCAGGAAAACAGCACGGTGCCAGCTAGGCTGGATGCTGCACCGGACAACAGGACGGTGTCAGCTAGGCTGGATGCTGTACCGGACAACAGGACGGTGTCAGCTAGGCTGGATGCTGCACCGGACAACAGGACGGTGTCAGCTAGGCTGGATGCTGCACCGGACAACAGGACGGTGTCAGCTAGGCTGGATGCTGTACGAGACAACAGGACGGTGTCAGCTAGGCTGGATGCTGTACAAAGACAACAGGACGGTGTCAGCTAGGCTGGATGCTGTACGAGACAACAGCACGGTGTCAGCTAGGCTGGATGCTGTACGAGACAACAGGACGGTGTCAGCTAGGCTGGATGCTGTACGAGACAACAGGACGGTGTCAGCTAGGCTGGATGCTGTACCGGACAACAGCACGGTGTCAGCTAGGCTGGATGCTGTACCGGACAACAGCACGGTGTCAGCTAGGCTGGATGCTGTACGAGACAACAGCACGGTGTCAGCTAGGCTGGATGCTGTAGGAGATAACAGGACGGTGTCAGCTAGGCTGGATGCTGCACCGGACAACAGCACGGTGTCAGCTAGGCTGGATGCTGTAGGAGATAACAGGACGGTGTCAGCTAGGCTGGATGCTGTACCGGACAACAGCACGGTGTCAGCTAGGCTGGATGCTGTAGGAGACAACAGGACGGTGCCAGCTAGGCTGGATGCTGTACCGGACAACAGGACGGTGTCAGCTAGGCTGGATGCTGTACGAGACAACAGGACGGTGTCAGCTAGGCTGGATGCTGTACGAGACAACAGGACGGTGCCAGCTAGGCTGGATGCTGTACAAAGACAACAGGACGGTGTCAGCTAGGCTGGATGCTGTACGAGACAACAGGACGGTGTCAGCTAGGCTGGATGCTGTACAAAGACAACAGGACGGTGCCAGCTAGGCTGGATGCTGTACGAGACAACAGGACGGTGTCAGCTAGGCTGGATGCTGTACAAAGACAACAGGACGGTGCCAGCTAGGCTGGATGCTGTACGAGACAACAGGACGGTGTCAGCTAGGCTGGATGCTGTACAAAGACAACAGGACGGTGCCAGCTAGGCTGGATGCTGTACGAGACAACAGGACGGTGCCAGCTAGGCTGGATGCTGTACAAAGACAACAGGACGGTGTCAGCTAGGCTGGATGCTGTACGAGACAACAGGACGGTGTCAGCTAGGCTGGATGCTGTACGAGACAACATGACGGTGTCAGCTAGGCTGGATGCTGTACGAGACAACAGGACGGTGTCAGCTAGGCTGGATGCTGTACAGAGACAACAGGACGGTGCCAGCTAGGCTGGATGCTGTACGAGACAACAGGACGGTGTCAGCTAGGCTGGATGCTGTACAAAGACAACAGGACGGTGCCAGCTAGGCTGGATGCTGTACCGGACAACAGCACGGTGTCAGCTAGGCTGGATACTGTAGGAGACAACAGGACGGTGCCAGCTAGGCTGGATGCTGTACGAGACAACAGCACGGTGCCAGCTAGGCTGGATGCTGTAGGAGACAACAGGACGGTGTCAGCTAGACTGGATGCTGTACGAGACAACAGGACGGTGTCAGCTAGGCTGGATGCTGTACCGGACAACAGGACGGTGTCAGCTAGGCTGGATGCTGTACGAGACAACAGGACGGTGCCAGCTAGGCTGGATGCTGTACCGGACAACAGGACGGTGTCAGCTAGGCTGGATGCTGTATGAGACAACAACACGGTGTCAGCAAGGCTGGATGCTGCACGAGATAACAGGACGGTGTCAGCTAGGCTGGATGCTGTAGGAGACAACAGGACGGTGCCAGCTAGGCTGGATGCTGTACGAGACAACAGCACGGTGTCAGCTAGGCTGGATGCTGTACCGGACAACAGGACGGTGTCAGCTAGGCTGGATGCTGTACGAGACAACAGGACGGTGCCAGCTAGGCTGGATGCTGTATGAGACAACAGCACGGTGTCAGATAGGCTGGATGCTGTACGAGACAACAGGACGGTGTCAGCTAGGCTGGATGCTGTATGAGACAACAGGACGGTGTCAGCTAGGCTGGATGCTGTAGGAGACAGCAGGACGGTGTCAGCTAGGCTGGATGCTGTACGAGATAACAGGACGGTGTCAGCTAGGCTGGATGCTGTACGAGACAACAGGACGGTGTCAGCTAGGCTGGATGCTGTACGAGACAACAGGACGGTGCCAGCTAGGCTGGATGCTGTACGAGACAACAGGACGGTGTCAGCTAGGCTGGATGCTGTACGAGACAACAGGACGGTGTCAGCTAGGCTGGATGCTGTACGAGACAACAGGACGGTGTCAGCTAGGCTGGATGCTGTACGAGATAACAGGACGGTGTCAGCTAGGCTGGATGCTGTACGAGACAACAGGACGGTGTCAGATAGGCTGGATGCTGTAGGAGACAACAGGACGGTGTCAGCTAGGCTGGATGCTGTACGAGACAACAGGACGGTGCCAGCTAGGCTGGATGCTGTACGAGATAACAGGACGGTGTCAGCTAGGCTGGATGCTGTACGAGACAACAGGATGGTGTCAGCTAGGCTGGATGCTGTACGAGACAACAGGATGGTGTCAGCTAGGCTGGATGTTGCACAAGACAACAGGACGGTGCCAGCTAGGCTGGATGCTGTACGAGACAACAGGACGGTGCCAGCTAGGCTGGATGCTGTACGAGACAACAGGATGGTGTCAGCTAGGCTGGATGCTGTACGAGACAACAGGATGGTGTCAGCTAGGCTGGATGTTGCACAAGACAACAGGACGGTGCCAGCTAGGCTGGATGCTGTATGAGACAACAGGACGGTGCCAGCTAGGCTGGATGCTGTACGAGACAACAGGACGGTGCCAGCTAGGCTGGATGCTGTACGAGACAACAGGACGGTGTCAGCTAGGCTGGATGCTGTACAAGACAACAGGACGGTGTCAGCGAGGCTGGATGCTGTACGAGACAACAGGATGGTGTCAGCTAGGCTGGATGCTGTAGGAGACAACAGGATGGTGTCAGCTAGGCTGGATGCTGTACGAGACAACAGGACGGTGTCAGCTAGGCTGGATGCTGTAGGAGAACACAGGACGGTGTCAGCTAGGCTGGATGCTGTACGAGACAACAGGACGGTGTCAGCTAGGCTGGATGCTGTACGAGACAACAGGACGGTGTCAGCTAGGCTGGATGCTGTACGAGACAACAGGACGGTGTCAGCTAGGCTGGATGCTGTAGGAGAACACAGGACGGTGTCAGCTAGGCTGGATGCTGTACGAGACAACAGGACGGTGTCAGCTAGGCTGGATGCTGTACCGGACAACAGGATGGTGTCAGCTAGGCTGGATGCTGTACCGGACAACAGGATGGTGTCAGCTAGGCTGGATGCTGTACCGGACAACAGCACGGTGTCAGATAGGCTGGATGCTGTACCGGACAGGCTTACTATTGAACTTGTTATCTTTCTTCTCAAATCCGGAGGACATAAAACAATATAAAGGTAAGATAGATAACGATTTTGATACATGAACTTCCTGTTCTTTTTTCAAAGAACTCTCACAAAAACAAGCGTATCTCTGTGAAATGTCAACGGAGTACTGAGCAGTACACCAAGATGTGTTATTTTCAAAGCCTTTCACATTTAATTCAGCTCGTGTCAGTGTATTTTTGCTCATTGCGACCCACTGAAACAACATGGAAGACGTGACGCACAAATATAAAATCCTCCAAAGTTCTGGCGATAAAGCTGTGCCACTCTGTCAACAGCGTTCAGTGCTAATTATCGGAATGGATTAGGTTACGAAATCCGACTTTAAAAAAAAAAACATCATGTTAATGATATGTTACAAAAAGAACCCACTGAATTATTTATTAGAACATGAAGAATCACATGTGTCTCGGTAAAAAAAAAAGTATTTTATAACATAAGGAAGTGAAATGTCATCGCCAAAGCCCGTTTTCACCTACTCTGGGCAGAGAGGGTGGACAACCTAGAAATTGCACTCCCTCCAATCCCTTGGTTCACTCTAAGATCAATCCTCCAATAGGCAAGGAGTTGAAAGATATCCAAAAGGTGCTTCTACATCTGCATCGCTTGTTGTTTTGGGGGGTTTTAGGCTGGGTTTCTGTATAAGCACTTTGTGACATCTGCTGATGTAAAAAAAACAAAAAAGGGATTCATAAATACATTTGATTGATTGAAATACATTTGTTTGATAAGAATCCTGCTTCTCTTAGTTCCCTGAGTCGTAGTGCGACTGAGAGGGAACCAGCTGAAGGAAAGAGGAGGAAAAGGGTTAAACGCTGAACATTTTCCAGAGCCTTTAGGCAACAATCTCATGAAAATTCAACAAAAAAAAAGAGAGGATCGGCTTTTAGGGACTTTTCATTCCACCACCAGGATGCCGCGAGCGGGGAGACGCCATAACTCAGAAATCACGCTGGGCTTCTACACAAAGAGCACTCAGAGAAATGAGATGTAATCTTACGAGGCCTACGAGCCGAGAACATAGTGAGATATAGGGAGCGAGTGGACAACAGGCAGCTACAGCCAACTGTGAGAAAGAAAGTCCACTTCCCAATAAATTCCTTCCGTTCTGGAAAAACAAAACATTAAAAAAAAAACACACAACACAAAACTGCTGTATGTTTCAGCACTGCACAAAAAAACACACAATAACACAAAACGGATGACATATGAAGGGAGCAACCTGCAATAGATAGGCTCATCTCAATTAATGGCATTTGCTGGAGAGAAAAAAAAAACGGGTTAAGGACTGCGCCTTTAAAAGTTTTTTTTGTTTTGTTTTGTTTCATTCAATACGGCGGGCCGTGGAAATCAGAACGATCAATCCCTCCCTCCCAGCCTGGGAAAACAAAACATTAAAAAAACACTAAACTTATCAGGAATGGAGGGATAAGTGCCTCAAACAAAGGCATAAATAGTTTGGGCTGTCATTAACAAGGCGGTCCGGGGAAATGGGTGTGAGCTGACAGGTCCTCACCAAGAGGGAATGTTTTTGGGAACACGGGGCCGAGGTTAAGTAACCTACCCTGAGACACTTTCACTGTGAGAACACACACACACACACACACACACATACACACACACACACACACACACACACACTGTGAGAACACACTGCCTTGCTGAGACCCAGGCTGTGGGAAAGGGAGTTTACACAATCACATCACATTGACTTATGGGAGGCAGGGGGAAGGAGAGTGAGAGAGGTAGGGAGAGAGAAAGAGAGGGAGAGGGGGAGGGAGAGAGAGAGAGAGAGACGGGGAGGGAGAGAGTGAGAGAGGTAGGGAGAGAGAGAGAGAGAGAGAGAGAGAGAGAGAGGTAGGGAGAGAGAAAGAGAGGGAGAGGGGAGGGAGGGAGGGAGAGAAAGAGGGAGAGAGAGAGGGGGAGGGAGAGAGAGAGAGAGAGAGAGAGAGAGGGGGAGGGAGGGAGGGAGGGAGAGAAAGAGGGAGCGAGAGAGAGAGAGAGAGAGAGATAGAGAGAGAGAGAGAGAGAGAGGGGAGGGAGGGAGGGAGGGAGGGAGGGAGGGAGGGAGGGAGGGAGGGAGGGAGGGAGAGAGGGGGGAGAGAGAGGCGAAAGGTAAAATGGAAACTGAGACGTTTGGACGAGGTCCAAGATTAAGTCCCTGTAGGAAAACATGTCAATAGGTTTGCACCACAAAACATGATCGATAGGATGGTATACATTTTACATTTTAGTCATTTAGCAGACGCTCTTATCCAGAGCGACTTAAAGAAGTGAATGCATACATTTCATACATTTGTTTTTCTTCCGTACTGGTCCCCCGTGGGAATCAAACCCACAACCCTGGCGTTGCAAACACTATGCTCTACCAACTGAGCCACACGGGACCACTCATATGGTATGGTATGGTATGGTATGGTATGGTATGGTATGGTATGGTATGGTATGGTATGGTATGGGCTGGGCTGGGCTGGGCTGGGCTGGGCTGGGCTGGGCTGGGATGGGATGGTATATGGTATGGTATGGTATGGTATGGTATGGTATGGTACGGTATATGGTATGGTATGGTATGGTACGGTATATGGTATGGTATGGTATGGTATGGTATGGTACGGTATATGGTATGGTATGGTATGGTATGGTACGGTATATGGTATGGTATGGTATGGTATGGGAGTAGCCAGCCAAATAGAAAAACCTGTTTGGTCTCGCACATGCTCATACCTTACTATCTATTAAACATCTATTAAACATCTATTAAACATCTATTAAACATCTACTAAACATCTATTAAACATCTATTAAACATCTACTAAACATCTATTAAACATCTACTAAACATCTTTTTAACATCTATTAAACATCTATTAAACATCTATTAAACATCTACTAAACATCTTTTTAACATCTATTAAACATCTATTAAACATCTACTAAACATCTATTAAACATCTACTTAACATCTATTAAACATCTACTAAACATCTATTAAAAAAGTATTAAACATCTACTTATTAACATCTATTAAAAATGTATTAAACATATATTTAACATCTATTTAACAACAATTAAATATATATGCGACATCTACTTAACATCTATTTAACATCTATTAATTATCTATTTAACATATATTAAATATCTATTCAACATATTTTTTTTAGGCGCATATCTATGGTTGCAGTGTAGAGCCCTGAAATTCACTCACAGAGATGTAAAGAAATTTGACTCCAACCAATCACAGCATAGAAAACTCACACTGCCCTACTGGAAGGCGGGACAGACAGCAGACTGTTAAATCATCGTTCACTTTGTGACTGACAGGCGAACTGTCCTATCAATAGATCGCTAGAAGACTTTTTGTCTGACTAGAGAATTGAAAAGTAGCCTAGTTAATTTAAGTGGAAAAAGTAGTCGGCTGAAAAAGAGTCTGTAATCGGCTTTGCTGGAAAACACTGTGAATGTGGATCACAGAAGGCCAGACAGCAAAGATTGGAGTTTTCCAGTGTCCAGAATTCATTTATTCATAATCTCACATATGAGAGAGTAAATATTATTGAATTATTTCTTAACTTTACGGTATATAGTCTGATGTAAAACATTTGGAAGAGGTTTATTTTGGGAGCTGTAAAGTGAAAATAAATGGAATAAACCGAAGCGTTGAAGTGATTAGCATGAGGCCAATGAGGATCAACAATGTGGATTTTTCAATGTCATATTTCAGTGTGCATGCATGATAAGTTTAATATTGAACTATCTCTGATTAGGGAGTGAACGTTATTTATAATAAAAGTTACACGGAGAAAATCGGACCTCTCTGAAATGAAAACAGATGACATTCCCTTCAGCAAAATATATTTTTAGCTAAAAGGAAAAGCAAGTGTCCCTCCACTAAAATAATAGTTAAAACAAAGTGGACAGCAGAGAACATGTCTACCGTTTACACTCACTGCTTGGCAAGACCAGAGCCTTAGATACGCACTTTATGAAACTCTTCTTCAAACTGTAAGCATTACATGGCAGCACAGGAATCTGTGGGCCACAAGGTTGTAGGTTCACAGACCACCATGAATGGAGTAAGGATGGAAAAATCTCCTTCATAGAAAAAAGCCTTTTAGAAACAAACAATTCTAGGTCATTTTACATATTAACAGAATATGTTTTTAATACCGTACAAATGACTGAAATTACGACGTAAGAAAGATGAGATGAACACACAGGCCTATCATATTTCTCCAATGCTAAAGCAGTATGGGGTGTTTACAACTAAACTGATCCTGTTTGTAAATAATTCAATCTTCAACGTCATTAGGAATCTCAGTATGTTTTGTACTTCCAGAAGTTAGGCCTACCTTTCCACCCCAGACAGTAGACCTACCTTTCCCCCCCAGACAGTAGGTCCCACATTTCCACCCCAGACATTAGAACCTACCTTTCCACCCCAGACAGTAGGTCCTACCTTTCCACCCCAGACAGTAGGCCTACCTTTCCACCCCAGACAGTAGACCTACCTTTCCACCCCAGACAGTAGGTCCTACCTTTCCACCCCAGACAGTAGGTCCTACCTTTCCACCCCAGACAGTAGACCTACCTTTCCACCCCAGACAGTAGGTCCTACCTTTCCACCCCAGACAATAGGTTCTACCTTTCCACCCCAGACAGTAGGTCCTACCTTTCCACCCCAGACAGTAGGCCTACCTTTCCACCCCAGACAGTAGGTCCCACCTTTCCACCCCAGACAGTAGACCTACCTTTCCACCCCAGACAGTAGACCTACCTTTCCACCCCAGACAGTAGGTCCTACCTTTCCACCCCAGACAGTAGGTCCTACCTTTCCACCCCAGACAGTAGACCTACCTTTCCACCCCAGACAGTAGGTCCTACCTTTCCACCCCAGACAATAGGTTCTACCTTTCCACCCCAGACAGTAGGTCCTACCTTTCCACCCCAGACAGTAGGCCTACCTTTCCACCCCAGACAGTAGGTCCCACCTTTCCACCCCAGACAGTAGGTCCTACCTTTCCACCCCAGACAGTAGGCCTACCTTTCCACCCCAGACAGTAGACCTCCCTTTCCACCCCAGACAGTAGGGCCTCCCTTTCCACCCCAGACAGTAGGCCTACCTTTCCACCCCAGACAGTAGGTCCTACCTTTCCACCCCAGACAGTAGGTCCTACCTTTCCACCCCAGACAGTAGGTTCTACCTTTCCACCCCAGACAGTAGGTCCTACCTTTCCACCCCAGACAGTAGGTTCTACCTTTCCACCCCAGACAGTAGAACCTACCTTTCCACCCCAGACAGTAGGCCTACCTTTCCACCCCAGACAGTAGGTCCTACCTTTCCACCCCAGACAGTAGGTTCTACCTTTCCACCCCAGACAGTAGGTCCTACCTTTCCACCCCAGACAGTAGGTCCTACCTTTCCACCCCAGACAGTAGATCTACCTTTCCACCCCAGACAGTAGGCCTCTCTTTCCACCACAGACAGTAGACCTCCCTTTCCACCCCAGGCAGTAGGTCCTACCTTTCCACCCCAGACAGTAGAACCTACCTTTCCACCCCAGACAGTAGACCTCCCTTTCCACCCCAGACAATAGGCCTCCCTTTCCACCCCAGACAGTAGGTCCTACCTTTCCACCCCAGACAGTAGGTCCTACCTTTCCACCCCAGACAGTAGGTCCTACCTTTCCACCCCAGACAGTAGGTCCTACCTTTCCACCCCAGACAGTAGGTCCTACCTTTCCACCCCAGACAGTAGGTCCTACCTTTCCACCCCAGACAGTAGGTCCTACCTTTCCACCCCAGACAGTAGGCCCACCTTTCCACCCCAGACAGTAGGCCTACCTTTCCACCCCAGACAGTAGACCTCCCTTTCCACCCC
This sequence comes from Salmo trutta, assembly GCF_901001165.1. Lineage (NCBI taxonomy): Eukaryota > Metazoa > Chordata > Actinopteri > Salmoniformes > Salmonidae > Salmo > Salmo trutta. The sequence goes on from NC_042963.1 coordinate 54,734,261, forward strand.
AGACAGTAGGCCTACCTTTCCACCCCAGACAGTAGGGCCTTCCTTTCCACCCCAGACAGTAGGTCCTACCTTTCCACCCCAGACAGTAGGTCCTACCTTTCCACCCCAGACAGTAGAACCTACCTTTCCACCCCAGACAGTAGGTCCCATCTTTCCACCCCAGACAGTAGGGCCTCCCTTTCCACCCCAGACAGTAGACCTCCCTTTCCACCCCAGACAGTAGACCTCCCTTTCCACCCCAGACAGTAGACCTCCCTTTCCACCCCAGACAGTAGGTCCTACCTTTCCACCCCAGACAGTAGACCTCCCTTTCCACCCCAGACAGTAGGTCCTACCTTTCCACCCCAGACAGTAGGTTCTACCTTTCCACCCCAGACAGTAGAACCTACCTTTCCACCCCAGACAGTAGGCCTACCTTTCCACCCCAGACAGTAGGCCTCCCTTTCCACCCCAGACAGTAGGGCTCCCTTTCCACCCCAGACAGTAGGTCCTACCTTTCCACCCCAGACAGTAGGTCCTACCTTTCCACCCCAGACAGTAGACCTACCTTTCCCCCCCAGACAGTAGGTCCCACATTTCCACCCCAGACATTAGAACCTACCTTTCCACCCCAGACAGTAGAACCTACCTTTCCAACCCAGACAGTAGGCCTACCTTTCCACCCCAGACAGTAGGCCTCCCTTTCCACCCCAGACAGTAGGTCCTCCCTTTCCACCCCAGACAGTAGGTTCTACCTTTCCACCCCAGACAGTAGGTCCTACCTTTCCACCCCAGACAGTAGACCTCCCTTTCCACCCCAGACAGTAGACCTCCCTTTCCACCCCAGACAGTAGGTCCCACCTTTCCACCCCAGACAGTAGGTCCCACCTTTCCACCCCAGACAGTAGACCTCCCTTTCCACCCCAGACAGTAGACCTCCCTTTCCACCCCAGACAGTACACCTACCTTTCCACCCCAGACAGTAGACCTCCCTTTCCACCCCAGACAGTAGACCTACCTTTCCACCCCAAACAGTAGAACCTACCTTTCCACCCCAGACAGTAGAACCTACCTTTCCACCCCAGACAGTAGGCCTCCCTTTCCACCCCAGACAGTAGGCCTCCCTTTCCACCCCAGACAGTAGGTCCTACCTTTCCACCCCAGACAGTAGGTTCTACCTTTCCACCCCAGACAGTAGGTTCTACCTTTCCACCCCAGACAGTAGACCTCCCTTTCCACCCCAGACAGTAGGTCCAACCTTTCCACCCTAGACAGTAGACCTCCCTTTCCACCCCAGACAGTAGACCTCCCTTTCCACCCCAGGCAGTAGACCTCCCTTTCCACCCCAGACAGTAGGTTCTACCTTTCCACCCCAGACAGTAGATCTACCTTTCCACCCCAGACAGTAGGCCTCCCTTTCCACCACAGACAGTAGACCTCCCTTTCCACCCCAGACAATAGGCCTCCCTTTCCACCCCAGACAGTAGGTCCTACCTTTCCACCCCAGACAGTAGGTCCTACCTTTCCACCCCAGACAGTAGGTTCTACCTTTCCACCCCAGACAGTAGGTTCTACCTTTCCACCCCAGACAGTAGACCTCCCTTTCCACCCCAGACAGTAGGTCCAACCTTTCCACCCTAGACAGTAGACCTCCCTTTCCACCCCAGACAGTAGACCTCCCTTTCCACCCCAGACAGTAGACCTCCCTTTCCACCCCAGGCAGTAGGTCCTACCTTTCCACCCCAGACAGTAGACCTCCCTTTCCACCCCAGACAGTAGACCTCCCTTTCCACCCCAGGCAGTAGACCTCCCTTTCCACCCCAGACAGTAGGTTCTACCTTTCCACCCCAGACAGTAGACCTCCCTTTCCACCCCAGACAGTAGGTTCTACCTTTCCACCCCAGACAGTAGGTCCTACCTTTCCACCCCAGACAGTAGGTTCTACCTTTCCACCCCAGACAGTAGGTCCTACCTTTCCACCCCAGACAGTAGACCTACCTTTCCACCCCAGACAGTAGACCTCCCTTTCCACCCCAGACAGTAGGTTCTACCTTTCCACCCCAGACAGTAGGTCCTACCTTTCCACCCCAGACAGTAGGTTCTACCTTTCCACCCCAGACAGTAGACCTACCTTTCCACCCCAGACAGTAGGTTCTACCTTTCCACCCCAGACAGTAGGCCCACCTTTCCACCCCAGACAGTAGGCCCACCTTTCCACCCCAGACAGTAGGTCCTACCTTTCCACCCCAGACAGTAGGTCCTACCTTTCCACCCCAGACAGTAGGTTCTACCTTTCCACCCCAGACAGTAGACCTCCCTTTCCACCCCAGACAGTAGGTCCTCCCTTTCCACCCCAGACAGTAGGTCCTACCTTTCCACCCCAGACAGCAGCCTACCTTTCCACCCCAGACAGTAGGTCCTACCTTTCCACCCCAGACAGTAGGCCTACCAACGCAGAAAAATTAAAGCTTTAACTACTGGCTACTGTTCCTCCGTGGCTTAACCCAATGACAGAATGTTTCCCCTAAAAGCTGTCTGGGTTTAAACATATTCTAACGTACAGAAAGTGAATCGCTTAATCAATTGATAGTGACAGAATTAGATTACTTCCCAAGCAAATATGAAGGAGAAAAAAAAGTGTCTCTTTGGCGACAGAAGGTTGTAGCTCAGCCTCTGAATGTCAAAGAAAATAATAAATGATATTCCCCATAATGCAGCGGAGTCACATCTTTCCGAGGTATTTTACAGATTGTTTCTAGCATAAAGCATCGCGGACCAAAGCGCTTTTATAGATCACTTTATATAATCATTGATTATAATATATATATATTTTTCTTCTAAATCTTAAACTAACAATGGTTAGGCCTGTGCTTTCTGCCAGTTTCTTTAATAAAAGGTTGGCCTATGGCATACCGTCTCATAACCCCTCAATTCTGAGTCTTGGTTTTAACTCAACAGCCCTTCACTGACACAGAGGTAGGCTAGTTAAAGAGTGCATTGGTGGGTGGAGGAATTGACCGACAAAATCTGTGGATATAGCAGCCTATCGCCTATTTTAATTTGTTAAACAGGTAGGTCCACCTCTCATTGCTTAAATAGGAAGAGATTTGCTCCAACACAAAGCCCTCTTGTTGTTAGTAAAGTCTAATTAAAATGAAGACGTTTGAAATGAATTATGCCTACTCGATTTTGCCTATGTTCATTCAGCACCATGAGCTGTTAATTCCTGATTGATTGCGCCTTGGCTGCTACTTCACGTTTCAGAACCACAATGTAAATGACTTGAATCTGACTTATTGTGAAGTCAATAACTCTTGATAAATAAATCATGAGCAAGAAACAATTTGTTTTTAATAAAAAATCAATTACAGTACTAGCAAGCTATCAAAGTTGACCTCTGGTCCTCCTTTTCATCTTCGCGCTCTCCTTCTCAAACTGAACAGAACAAAGGTTATAGGCTAGTCCATGTGCATTTCGTTTGGGGCCTCATCAACAACCAAAACATTTGTTTTGGGGGGGGGGGAGGGGGGAGAGGCCTTTGACTCACTTCCTGCACTGCCACTGAAGGCCTGCATAGCCATTGGTTAGGAAGCAAACAAAAACGTTGTTTGATCAGCAAGAGCAGAGCAGGCCGGGGCTCAGGGTTGGAATATCCCTCACAGCGTGTGGGGCGGCAGTAGACCGGCGGGTAGGATCACTGGGCCAGTAACCAAAAGGTTGCTGGATCGAATCCCTGAACCGACAAGATAAAAAAAAAAAAAAAATGGTTGTTCTGCCCCCCAAAACAACTTCTCCCTGGACACCATGGATGTTGATTAAGATGTTCTGCCCCCCCCCCCCCCCCCCCACACACACCTCTCTGATACAGAAGACACATTTCAGTTGTACCCTTTTCCTAATGCAGGCCAGTTGTATTTACACCATCCCAGCAGCTATCTTAGAAAAATAACTTATTGTGCTTCTCCGAGCATGCACTTCGTGGCCTATAGGCTGGGAATCATGGGATTGAGACCACTCTAACTAGCCTATAGGCTATGAATCATGGGATTGTCATTTACAAAATAGCCTCCAATACCCTACTCAATAAACTGGATGCAGTCGATCACAGTGCCATCCATTTTGTTTGCAAAGCGCCATATACTACCCACCACTGCGACCTGTACGCTCTCGTTGGCTGGCCCTCGCTTCATACTCGTCGCCAAACCCACTGACTCCAGGTCATCTACAAGACCCTGCTAGGTAAAGCCCCGCCTTATCTCAGCTCACTGGTCACCATAGCAGCACCCACCTGTAGCACGCGCTCCAGCAGGTATATCTCTCTGGTCACCCCCAAAGCCAATTCCTCCTTTGGCCGTTTCTCCTTCCAGTTCTCTGCTGCCAATGACTGGAACGAACTACAAAAATCTCAGCTTTAAGCACCAGCTGTCAGAGCAGCTCACAGATTACTGCACCTGTACATAGCCCATCTATAATTTAGCCCAAACAACTACCTCTTCCCCTACTGTATTTATTTATTTTGCTCCTTTGCACCCCATTATTTCTATTTCTACTTTGCACTTTCTTCCACTACAAATCTACCATTCCAGTGTTTTACTTGCTATATTGTATTTACTTTGCCACCATGGCCTTTTTTTGCCTTGACCTCCCTTTTATCACCTCATTTGCTCACATTGTATATTGACATATTTTTCTACTGTATTATTGACTGTATGTTTGTTTTACTCCATGTGTAACTCTGTGTTGTTGTATGTGTCAAACTGCTTTGCTTTATCTTGGCCAGGTCGCAGTTGCAAATGAGAACTTGTTCTCAACTTGCCTACCTGGTTAAATAAAGGTGAAATAAAATAAATCCAAATTGAGACCCCTCTAACTAGCCTATAGGCACACTTGACATTGCACGTCCAGCGGAGAATCAGAGATGAGGGGCACACATCCATAAATAGCCTAATAAGCAACTAATTCTTAAACACTGGGAAATATTGACATTTCATAAATTACAAATGACATGACCCTCCCCTGGACTAGATTTAAGAAAATAAATACTAAACCTTCCCCTTGACTGAAATTGAAAAAGCATGACCCTCCTCCATTTTCCTCCAGGTATCCATACTGTACATTTCGATCCATCACTTAACTGTCTGTTTTGTTCAGTAAACATCATTCTGTGTACATCTCAATGACGATGCTCTTGAGTGAGTATTCATTAAGAATCAGCGGTCAAAACTGAAACTGTGAGTAACTCTCTCTCTGTGTAGTTCTAGCTAGCCTAGCGCTCTGCATGTATAAGCCCACCACAGTGGCACTATTTTATATATAAACACTGCATTTAGTTCTATTAGACAGGACCACACAGACAATGTGCAGCCTGACCACAGCTGGGATGTCTCTGAATCTGTTTGGACCTCATTACATTTGCTTAGTGAGCAATAGAAGGAACAATGTGTACTGTTTCCCCCTGTGTTCTAGGGTTGAAATGTGTTCTAATGTCCGTGTGTGTTCTAACCGTAGAACACACTAGAACATTAGAACACATTTCAATGTTCTAGTGTTCTAATGTTCTAGTGTGTTCTACGGTTGAAATGTGTTCTAATGTCCTAGTGTGTTCTACGGTTTAAATGTGTTCTAATGTTCTAGTGTGTTCTACGGTTTAAATGTGTTCTAATGTTCTAGTGTGTTCTACGGTTTAAATGTGTTCTAATGTCCTAGTGTGTTCTACGGTTTAAATGTGTTCTAATGTTCTAGTGTGTTCTACGGTTTAAATGTGTTCTAATGTTCTAGTGTGTTCTACGGTTGAAATGTGTTCTAATGTCCTAGTGTGTTCTACGGTTTAAATGTGTTCTAATGTTCTAGTGTGTTCTACGGTTTAAATGTGTTCTAATGTTCTAGTGTGTTCTACGGTTTAAATGTGTTCTAATGTTCTAGTGTGTTCTACGGTTTAAATGTGTTCTAATGTTCTAGTGTGTTCTAATGTGTAAAGGGATTTTGATGGGTAGATTTAGTTACTAATCACCTGTTGAATGAACTTTAAAGCAACGCTTAAGCAACGCCCGACAGCATCCATCTCAGAGAAATAATTACCAGCTTGAGAATAATATTGCAAGAATCAGATCCCTGTCGGTGCTCCATTTCAAGCCCATGATGATACAAAGCAGCCAACGGCCTAAATGGTACCCTATTCCCTAAATAGTGCACTAGGGTCCATAAGGCCATGGTTTAAAAAAAGTAGTGCACTATATAGGGAATAGGGTGCCATTTGGGATGTAGAAACCTCTAGTCAGTCAGAGGCATTGTGATAGAAGGCCAGGGTTTGGGGGTGGGATGTTCTTGCTTTCACCAAATCCAGACACAATCACAGGGGGATTATGGGGCTAGAAAATGAAAATAGCGTTTTATCTCTCATTAATTTCAATGCATCAGTCTGAGAGCTCTTTGATGGAAGCTTGGAGACAAATACTAAAGATATGGATGAGGCAGAGAGGCAAGGAAGGGAGATTACAAGAAAGCAGGGCTCCAGTATGATAATGAGGAAGAAAGATACTAAATGTTTATTTTTTTTGGGGGGGGGGGGGTTCTCTTTTCAAGTCCTTTGTAATCTCAGCCTCTGATCTCTGGTGTCTCGGGTTCCGCAAAAGAATGACAAAACGAACTTTGGGGACGGGCTAAAAGGGAAAACAAAATATGTTTTATTGTCACGTACATTGGATAGTTGCAGTGAAATGTGTTGTTTTACAGGGTCAGTCATAGTAGTACAGTAACCCTTGGAGAAAATTAGGGTGAAGTGTCTTGGTCAAGGAACAAGTCAGATTTTTCACCTTGTCTGCGAAATGTGTCAAAAATATATGTCACCAGATTGTTCCTACAGTATGATTAAACGCTGTTCAAATGTCCTATGAATGAAAATGAAATTCCATGTATCTCTATATCACCTACAATACAATCCTCAAATGAGAATTAATTATCATTCAATCTGAAGAGAAACACAATGGGGATGTATTCCAATCTGCTTTAAGAAGCTATAAAAATATGCGCATGCTGAGAATGTTGTGGTAATATTAGGGCAAACTTAAATATAACGTTTCCTAAATGTTTTAGAAATGTTTTGAGGACCTCCAAGACAAGGTCAATGTATATTGCATGAACATCAATGTAATATTATGTTAAATCTAAAACAAATATGCTATGAACATCATAAAAAAAAACAGACTTATTTCATGCTTACAACATTAAGGGAATGTCAGTACAACAGGACAGTTGTTGCGTTTTTGGGAACATATGTCTCGTAATTTCCCCCACAATGTTCCCACAACCTAATGAAACATTCTTGGAATCTTTAAAGAACAGATGGTAATGTGTTCTCGGAATGTTCTTCTAACATCAGGTTAAAGTTTGTTTTTTTCGCACCCTAAAATAAACATTTTCAAATCATCCTCACAACTGGACAATTTTGGTGTTTTGGGAACATATCTTTTGTGATATCCCCACAATGTTCTCATCAGACTGTTCCCACAACCTAATGAAACATTCTGGGAACCTTTAAAGAACAGACTAAATGTGTTCTGGGAACGTTATTGCAGCATCGAGGCAAATGACATATAAACATACAAACTTTTGGGGAATGTTCTGTGGTTGTTACTGATGTTGTGCACAACATTTTAGTGAACGGTAGAACATTCCAAGGATATTTAATTTAAAAATATTTTTGATAAATAAATACGATTTTTTATCAAAAACATTTCTCCGAATGTTTTTGGTATGTTATCATCCTAATGTTAGATAAAACCCTAACTACAACTTAATGGGAATCTTAGCTAATGTTCTGGAAATGTTCCCGGTTTGCTGGGTTTTGTCTCTGCTACTCCATGGCAACCTGTACCAGCTCACCAAGTCTGGAACCAACAGGACCCTGAATAGATTCTACCCCCCAGCTATAAGACTGATAAATAGTTAGTTAAATAGTTAACCAATAGCTACTCTGACTATCTGCATTGACCCTTTTTGATCTAAATCTTTTGACTCATCCCATACGCTGTTCTTACTGTCTATTATCTATCCTGATTGCCTAGTCACTTTTCCCCTTCCTATATTTACATATTACCTCAACTACCAACACTGCTGCTACTGTCTATTATCTATCCTGTTGCCTAGTAACTTTTCCCCTACCTATATTTACATATCTAACTCAATTACCTCGTACAACTGCACATGGACTCAGTACTGGTACCCTGTATCTATATCAAAGTTATTACCTCATACCCCTGCACATTGACTCTGTACTGGTACCCTGTATCTATATCAAAGTTATTACCTCATACCCCTGCACATTGACTCAGTACTGGTACCCTGTGTATATATCCACGTTATTACCTCGTACCCCTGCACATTGACTCAGTACTGGTACCCTGTGTATATATCCAAGTTATTACCGCATACCCCTGCACATTGACTCAGTACTGGTACCCCGTGTATATATCCAAGTTATTACCTCGTACCCCTGCACATTGACTCAGTACTGGTACCCTGTGTATATATCCACGTTATTACCTCATACCCCTACACATCTACTCTGTACTGGTACCCTGTGTATATAGCCATGTTATTACCTCGTACCCCTACACATCGACTCAGTACTGGTACCCTGTGTATATATCCAAGTTATTACCTCATACCCCTGCACATTGACTCAGTACTGGTACCCTGTGTATATATCCAAGTTATTACCTCGTACCCCTGCACATTGACTCAGTACTGGTACCCTGTGTATATATCCAAGTTATTACCTCATACCCCTGCACATTGACTCAGTACTGGTACCCTGTGTATATATCCAAGTTATTACCTCGTACCCCTGCACATTGACTCAGTACTGGTACCCTGTGTATATATCCAAGTTATTACCTCATACCCCTGCACATTGACTCAGTACTGGTACCCTGTGTATATATCCAAGTTATTACCTAGTACCCCTGCACATTGACTCAGTACTGGTACCCTGTGTATATATCCAAGTTATTACCTCATACCCCTGCACATTGACTCAGTACTGGTACCCTGTATATATATCAAAGTTATTACCTCGTACCCCTGCACATTGACTCAGTACTGGTACCCTGTGTATATATCCAAGTTATTACCTCATACCCCTGCACATTGACTCAGTACTGGTACCCTGTGTATATATCCATGTTATTACCTCGTACCCCTGCACATTGACTCAGTACTGGTACCCTGTATATATATCCAAGTTATTACCTCGTACCCCTGCACATTGACTCAGTACTGGTACCCTGTGTATATATCCAAGTTACTACCTCATACCCCTGCACATTGACTCAGTACTGGTACCCTGTGTATATATCCAAGTTATTACCTCATACCCCTGTATATTGACTCAGTACTGGTACCATGTGTATATATCCAAGTTATTACCTCGTACCCCTGCACATTGACTCAGTACTGGTACCCTGTGTATATATCCAAGTTATTACCTCATACCCCTGCACATTGACTCAGTACTGGTACCCTGTGTATATATCCAAGTTATTACCTCATACCCCTGCATATTGACTCAGTACTGGTACCCTGTGTATATATCCAAGTTATTACCTCATACCCCTGCACATTGACTCAGTACTGGTACCCTGTGTATATATCCAAGTTATTACCTCATACCCCTGCACATTGACTCAGTACTGGTACCCTGTGTATATATCCAAGTTACTACCTCATACCCTTGCACATTGACTCAGTACTGGTACCCTGTGTATATATCCAAGTTATTACCTCATACCCCGATATATTGACTAAGTACTGGTACCCTGTGTATATGTCCAAGTTATTACCTCGTACCCCTGCACATTGACTCAGTACTGGTACCCCGTGTATATATCCAAGTTATTACCTCATACCCTTGCACATTGACTCAGTACTGGTACCCTGTGTATATATCCAAGTTATTACCTCATACCCCTGCACATTGACTCAGTACTGGTACCCTGTGTATATATCCAAGTTATTACCTCATACCCCTGCACATTGACTCAGTACTGGTACCCTGTGTATATATCCATGTTATTACCTCGTACCCCTGCACATTGACTCAGTACTGGTACCCTGTATATATATCCAAGTTATTACCTCGTACCCCTGCACATTGACTCAGTACTGGTACCCTGTGTATATATCCAAGTTATTACCTCATACCCCTGCATATTGACTCAGTACTGGTACCCTGTGTATATATCCAAGTTATTACCTCATACCCCTGCACATTGACTCAGTACTGGTACCCTGTGTATATATCCAAGTTATTACCTCATACCCCTGCACATTGACTCAGTACTGGTACCCTGTGTATATATCCAAGTTACTACCTCATACCCCTGCACATTGACTCAGTACTGGTACCCTGTGTATATATCCAAGTTATTACCTCATACCCCTGTATATTGACTCAGTACTGGTACCATGTGTATATATCCAAGTTATTACCTCGTACCCCTGCACATTGACTCAGTACTGGTACCCTGTGTATATATCCAAGTTATTACCTCATACCCCTGCACATTGACTCAGTACTGGTACCCTGTGTATATATCCAAGTTACTACCTCATACCCTTGCACATTGACTCAGTACTGGTACCCTGTGTATATATCCAAGTTATTACCTCATACCCCGGTATATTGACTAAGTACTGGTACCCTGTGTATATGTCCAAGTTATTACCTCGTACCCCTGCACATTGACTCAGTACTGGTACCCCGTGTATATATCCAAGTTATTACCTCATACCCCTGCACATTGACTCAGTACTGGTACCCTGTGTATATATCCAAGTTATTACCTCATACCCCTGCACATTGACTCAGTACTGGTACCCTGTGTATATATCCAAGTTATTACCTCGTACCCCTGCACATTGACTCAGTACTGGTACCCTGTGTATATATCCAAGTTATTACCTCATACCCCTGCACATTGACTCAGTACTGGTACCCCATGTATATATCCAAGTTATTACCTCATACCCCTGCACATTAACTCAGTACTGGTACCCTGTGTATATATCCAAGTTATTACCTCATACCCCCCTGCACATTGACTCAGTACTGGTACCCCGTGTATATATCCAAGTTATTACCTCGTACCCCTGCACATTGACTCAGTACTGGTACCCTGTGTATATATCCAAGTTATTACCTCGTACCCCTGCACATTGACTCAGTACTGGTACCCTGTGTATATATCCAAGTTACTACCTCATACCCCTGCACATTGACTCAGTACTGGTACCCTGTATATATATCCAAGTTATTACCTCATACCCCTGCACATTGACTCAGTACTGGTACCCTGTGTATATATCCAAGTTATCGTTACTCATTGCTTATTTAACTCTTGTGTTATTATTTTATATAATTTTTTATTTGTTTCTCTCTGCATTGTTGGGAAGTAACATTGATGTAAGTAAGCATTTCACTGTTAGTCTACAACTGTTGTTTACGAAGCATGTGACAAATAACATTTGATTTGATTTGAAATACACTACATGCTAGTCGAACATCTCATTCCAAAATCATGGGCATTAATATGGAGTTGGTCCCCCGCTTTGCTGCTATAACAGCCTCCACTCTTCTGGGAAGGCTTTCCACTAGATGCTGGAAAATTGCTGCGGGGACTTGCTTCCATTCAGCCACAAGAGCATTATTGAGGTCAGGCACTGATGTGGGGGGATTAGGCCTAGTCGGTGTTCCAATTCATCCCAAAGGTGTTTGATGGGGTTGAAGTCAGGGCTCTGTGCAGCGAATCAAGTTCTTCCACACCGATCTTGACAAATCATTTCTGTATAGACCTCACTTTGCGCACGGGGGCATTGTCATGCTGAAACAGGAAAGGGCCTTACCCAAACTGTTGCCACAAAGTTGGAAGCACAGAATCGTCTAGAATGTCATTCTATGCTGAAGCATTAAGATTTCCCTTCACTGGAACTAAGGGGCCCGAACCATGAAAAACAGCCCCAGACCATTATTCCTCCTCCACCAAACTTTACAGTTGGCACTACGCATTGGGGCAGGTAGCATTCTCCTGGCATCCGCCAAACCCAGATTCCTCTGTCGGACTTCCAGATGGTGAAGCGTGATTCATCACTCCAGAGAACACGTTTCCACTGCTCCAGAGTCCAATGGCAGCAAGCATGATGATGTTAGGTTGTGTGCGGCTGCTCGGCTACGGAAACCTATTTCATGAAGCTCCCGACGAACAGTTCTTGTGCTGACGTTGCTTCCAGAGGCAGTTTGGAACTCGGTAATGAGTGTTGCAACCGATGACAGACGATTTTTACGCACTTCAGCACTCGGCGGTCCCGTTCTATGAGCTTGTGTGGCCTACCACTTCGCCATTGAGCCGTTGCTGCTCCTAGACGTTTCCACTTCAAAATAACAGGGCAGAAATTTGATGAACTGACTTGTTGGAAAGGTGGTATCCTATGTCGGTGCCACGTTGAAAGTAACTGAGCTCTTCAGTAAGGCCATTCTACTGCCAATGTTTGTCTATGGAGATTGCATGGGTGTGTCCCTCGATTTCATACACCTGTCAGCAACGGGTGTGGCTGAAATAGAATCCACTAATCTGAAGGGGTGTCCACATACTTTTGCCTATGTAGTGTATCTAAGCATGAGGAAGACCTAAGCCGTTCTGGTGGGCGGAGTTTGTAAAGCCTAAAGCTTAGACTGGGCTGTGTTCATTAGGAACAACATGTAAGAAAACGGTCTGAAACCGAATGAAAAGATTTAGTTCAAGTAGTCTCTAATCTAATGAACAAAGTTCTTGGATTAATAAAGAGTGGCGAGCTCCTTTAGTTGAGGCAGTTGGGTTGGAAAGAAAAGCTCCCTCTCACCAGGAAGTGTTTTGAGTGAGAAAAAGGGTTGAAACATCTGCTTGTTGCTAAGTGGTGTGCTAGCTACTCTGAACTGCTTAAAAACATTTTTAAAAAAGTGATTGTGGCATGTTATTCCTCTCTTATCTGCACTCTGAGCTCATTTTCTTCTCAAGTTTGGACTAGTTTCTCATGTCTATGTGAGCATGATTTGAAGAAACAGGCCCCTACTATAAACTCCAATGCAACCACCATTTTAAACAACATTGACAAACCATATCCAGATATTTTTTTGTTGTTGTGTTGGTAGACAGACCCTTTTTTTCCCAAATAAACCCGTATTAGTTCTGTCATAACTACATACGACAGATAAAACCGAGTGAATCTCTGGCACCCGGAGGTTTAGGAGACACCCCCAAACTGCTTTGGCTAGCTTTAGTAAGGATGGACACCTGTTTTATTGGGCTCACCTGTCTCCTCTCCTGACAACAGTTATCTGTAGAGATGATCACGTCAGTGCATATTGCTGGAGCACCGCCTACAACTGTCTGGTTCTGGTAATCCTCTGTTCACTTCACTATACACACACACACACACACACGACATGCACAAACACACACACACACATACACACACACACACACACACACACACACACACACACACACACACACACACACACACACACACACACACACACACACACACACTATACACACACACGACACACACACTATACACACACACGACATGCACAAACATACACACACACTATACACACACACACACACACACGACATGCCCAAACACACACACGCACACACTATACACACACACACACACGCACGCATGAACGCACACACGCACGAACGCACACACACACACACTATACACGCACGAATGCACACACACACACTATCCACGCACGAACGCACACACACACACACACACGACATGCACAAACACACACACACACACACTATACACACACACACACGACATGCACAAACACACACACACACTATACACACACACGCACGAACGCACACACGCACGAACGCACACACACACACACACACACACTATACACGCACGAACACACACACAATATACACACACACATGCACGCATGAACGCACACACGCACGAACGCACACACACTATACACGCACGAACGCACACACACACACACTATACACATGCATGCACCCTGAACACACACATGCAAGTACGCACACTAGTAATGCGCGGGTTGACTCAAAACCCGCAGTCCCTGCAGTTATATCCGTGGGGAATGTGGGTTTATGGGTCACGAAATATTGTGTGGGTGGAGGGGTCGGTGTTAAAACAATACATAAAAACATCCATAAATGTATCATTCTTGTGCAACTTAAATCTGTAGGCTACATTTACGTTTTTCTTTTATTATTTTGAGGCTATCTGATATTAGTGTGAAATCCTAAGCTTTAAGGTCTTACTTTTAAGCGCGCCAAATAGTCTACACGGCAATCGCCAAACGCTTTTTGGGAACGGCACAGAACAAGTTAACATCGATCCACTGAGGCAAAAAAAAGGACAATGTAGGAGTTTGATTCAATAAGAGAAAAGCTGTGAAATAGAGTTGAAAAATAAACAGGAAGCCAGAAAAGTCATGAAAGATGGCTTTTTAAGTGGTTAAAGAGGATGATAGCAGTGCCTCTACTGTGTGATGATTAGGAGGCGCTATACAAATTCAACAGTCACAAGACGGTGTCCGATGTCAACTAGATTGAAGTATTCATTCTATCATTAATGACATTATTCTGGTGAGAAAGGATTTCATTTAGTCCTCTAGAAAAGTGTCGGTATCTCCAACAGGGTTTCCCAACCCTGGTTCAACTTGTCAACTAACCATCAAACCCTCAATGAGTTCAATGAGGTGTGTTTGTCCAGGACTACAATAACAATGTGTACTGTTGGGGGTACTGGAGGACCAGGGTTGGGGTACTGGAGGACCAGGGTTGGGGGTACTGGAGGACCAGGGTTGGGGATACTGGAGGACCAGGGTTGGGGGTACTGGAGGACCAGGGTTGGGGATACTGGAGGACCAGGGTTGGGGGTAATGGAGGACCAGGGTTGGGGATACTGGAGGACCAGGGTTGGGGGTACTGGAGGACCAGGGTTGGGGATACTGGAGGACCAGGGTTGGGGGTACTGGAGGACCAGGGTTGGGGATACTGGAGGACCAGGGTTGGGGTACTGGAGGACCAGGGTTGGGGATACTGGAGGACCAGGGTTGGGGGTACTGGAGGACCAGGGTTGGGGATACTGGAGGACCAGCTTTGGGGCTACTGGAGGACCAGGGTTGGGGGTACTGGAGGACCAGGGTTGGGGTACTGGAGGACCAGGGTTGGGGGTACTGGAGGACCAGGGTTGGGGGTACTGGAGGACCAGGGTGTTGGGGTACTGGAGACCAGGGTTGGGGATACTGGAGGACCAGGGGGTTGGGGCTACTGGAGGACCAGGGTTGGGGATACTGGAGGACCAGGGTTGGGGATACTGGAGGACCAGGGTTGGGGATACTGGAGGACCAGTTTTGGGGGTACTGGAGGACCAGGGTTGGGGTACTGGAGGACCAGGGTTGGGGGTACTGGAGGACCAGGGTTGGGGGTACTGGAGGACCAGGGTTGGGGATACTGGAGGATCAGGGTTGGGGGTACTGGAGGACCAGGGTTGGGGGTACTGGAGGACCAGGGTTGGGGTACTGGAGGACCAGGGTTGGGGGTACTGGAGGACCAGGGTTGGGGGTAGTGGAGGACCAGGGTTGGGGCTACTGGAGGACCAGGGTTGGGGAACCAGGGTTGGGCTACTGGAGGACCAGGGTTGGGGCTACTGGAGGACCAGGGTTGGGTAGTGGAGCCAGGGTTGGACGTACTGGAGGACCAGGGTTGGGGTACTGGAGGACCAGGTTGGGGGTACTGGAGGACCAGGGTTGGGCTGTTGGGGGTACTGGAGGACCAGGGTTGGGGAACCAGGGTTGGGGGTACTGGAGGACCAGGGTTGGGTCTACTGGAGGACCAGGGTTGGGGATACTGGAGGACCAGGGTTGGGGGTACTGGAGGACCAGGGTGGGGCTACTGGAGGACCAGGGTTGGGGGTACTGGAGGGACCAGGGTTGGGGCTACTGGAGGACCAGGGTTGGGGGTACTGGAGGACAGGGGTGGGGTACTGGAGGACCAGGGTTGGGGCACTGAGGGACCAGGGGTTGGGGTATTGGAGGACCAGGTTTGGGGGTACTGGAGACCAGGGGTTGGGGGTACTGGAGGACCAGGGTTGGGGGTACTGGAGGACCAGGGTGGTGTGGGGCTACTGGAGGACCAGGGTTGGGGGTACTGGAGACCAGGGGTTGGGGGTACTGGAGGACCAGGGTTGGGGCTACTGGAGGACCAGGGTTGGGGCTACTGGAGGACCAGGTTTGGGGCTACTGGAGGACCAGGGTTGGGGCTACTGGAGGACCAGGGTTGGGGCTACCGGAGGACCAGGGTTGGGGCTACCGGAGGACCAGGGTTGGGGTACTGGAGGACCAGGGTTGGGGTACTGGGATTAGGTTGGGGCTACTGGAGGACCAGGGTTGGGCTACTGGAGACCAGGGTTGGGGCTACTGGAGGACCAGGGTGGGGCTACTGGAGGACCAGGGTTGGGGCTACTGGAGGACCAGGTTGGGGTACTGGAGGACCAGGGTTGGGGGTACTGGAGGACCAGGGTTGGGGTACTGGAGGACCAGGGTTGGGGTACTGGAGGACCAGGGTTGGGCTACTGGAGGACCAGGGTTGGGGGTACTGGAGGACCAGGGTTGGGGCTACTGGAGGACCAGGGTTGGGGGGTACTGGAGCCAGGGTTGGGGGTACTGGAGGACCAGGGTTGGGGGTACTGGAGGACCAGGGTTGGGGGTACTGGAGGACCAGGGTTGGGGGGTACTGGAGGACCAGGGTTGAGAAACACTGTTCTAGGGCAACACATGACAGAAGCGAAGCTGCATGTATCTAATTATAGACAAGTTGACTAACAAATAGACTACCAAAATGTTGGAAATTTAAAGCAGAAACAAAATTAGGCGCCCCAAAAAATCCCGTGGTTAGGTTAGACCATTTCCGCTTTCTACTCCCTGGAAGAGGGACAGGTGGAGTAATCATCCAACGATATCCTCTCTCCCTGACGTTCCACTTCAAAATAAAACCTGTAAGAGTGTGTGTGTGTTGTGTGTGTGTGTGTGTGTGTGTGTGTGTGTGTGTGTGTGTGGTGTGTGTGTTGTGTGTGTGTGTGTGTGTGTTTGTGTGCGTGTGACCTGAAGTGTTTTTTTAATATCTCTGCTTAACTCGATGAAGAGAAGACTACAGCCAATTTCAACTCTCATTCTGCTCAGCATCGGTGGCATCGGTGGCATCGGTGGCATCGGTGGCATCGGTGGCATCGGTGGCATCAAACACAAATAAAAGGACAGACGCTGCTGTCTGAATCCGTTGGTTGGATAATAAAACACATTACCATGAATATCTAACGCCGTCCATATCTCTGAAATGGTTTGATGAAACAGTCTGGTGGCTACTCTCTCTCTCTATCTTCCCCTCACACAGTGGATTACCCTTCTCTACCAGCTTCAAAGAGAGGGAGATATGGAGAGGAGGGGAAAGAGAAGGAGATATGGAGAGGTAGGAAAATAGGTAGGGATTAGGATTGAAGGAGAGTGGAGAAGATTATACTTCTCAGTATGCAGCATGCATTTCCCTTGACTAATGGCCAAGTAATGGTTAGTATGTCTGGTGTGGAGTCAGGCATACTAACCACACACACAGACACACACACACACACACACACACACACACACACACACACACACACACACACACACAAACACACACACACACACACACACATTCAAAGAAAATCTCTCCTCTTCTTCTCATCAGTCTTCTCAACAATGCAGAGTAACAAGGAAGCAGAGTAACAAGGATACAGAGTAACAAGGATACATAGTAACAAGGAAGCAGAGTAACAAGGAAGCAGAGTAACAAGGATACAGAGTAACAAGGAAGCAGAGTAACAAGGAAGCAGAGTAACAAGGAAGCAGAGTAACAAGGAAGCAGAGTAACAAGGATACAGAGTAACAAGGAAGCAGATTAACAAGGAAGCAGAGTAACAAGGAAGCAGAGTAACAAGGAAGCAGAGTAACAAGGAAGCAGAGTAACAAGGATACAGAGTAACATGGAAGCAGAGTAACAAGGATACAGAGTAACAAGGATACAGAGTAACATGGAAGCAGAGTAACAAGGATACAGAGTAACAAGGATACAGAGTAACAAGGATACAGAGTAACAAGGAAGCAGAGTAACAAGGAAGCAGAGTAACAAGGATACAGAGTAACAAGGAAGCAGATTAACAAGGAAGCAGAGTAACAAGGAAGCAGAGTAACAAGGAAGCAGAGTAACAAGGATACAGAGTAACATGGAAGCAGAGTAACAAGGATACAGAGTAACAAGGATACAGAGTAACATGGAAGCAGAGTAACAAGGATACAGAGTAACAAGGATACAGAGTAACAAGGATACAGAGTAACAAGGAAGCAGAGTAACAAGGAAGCAGAGTAACAAGGATGCAGAGTAACAAGGAAGCAGCGTAACAAGGCAGCAGAGTAACAAGGATACAGAGTAACATGGAAGCAGAGTAACAAGGATACAGAGTAACAAGGATACAGAGTAACAAGGATGCAGAGTAACAAGGAAGCAGAGTAACAAGGAAGCAGAGTAACAAGGAAGCAGAGTAACAAGGAAGCAGAGTAACAAGGATACAGAGTAACAAGGAAGCAGATTAACAAGGATGCAGAGTAACAAGGAAGCAGAGTAACAAGGAAGCAGAGTAACAAGGAAGCAGAGTAACAAGGAAGCAGAGTAACAAGGAAGCTTCTATTGATCAGCTTCTCAAAGCCTTCATATCTAACACAGTAGTATGTCATTTCTCTCCAGTGCTTCTGTTACAGATTTCATTCATTCAAACATAACTAGAACAATGACTGCCAAATATTGATTGTATAATGGCTACACTCTCGCAGCTGTCAACTGCATAGTGGAGATACATACTGTACTAGCTAGCACTGACAGCTGTATTAGTAGAGAAGAACCACATAAATTACCCACAATACACTGTATGTTTAGGAGCTGTACAGACACAGACACCCATTGACATAGTAGAACGAGGCTGAGTCCCAAACGATACCCTTTTTCCTTTATAGTGCACAAATTACGACCAGGGCCCACAGGGATCTGGTCAACGTAGAGCACTATATAGGGAATGGAATTCCATTTGGGACGCATCCTTACACAGACACGCATTGACCTGCTCTGTACCCCAGGGGACATAGCAGGCTGTAGGCTAAGACTGTTTTAGCGCAGTGACCCACAAACACTAAAGCCTCAGGAGGCCACATGCTCTTAACTTCCGCCTTGCCCTGTAACCGTCTGTCCCTGGAAGAGGAGTACAAATAACAGTCTACCACATGTATAGTCTATACTGGAATAGTCTATACCGGAGTAGTCTATACTGGAATAGTCTATACTGGAATAGTATATACTGGAGTAGTCTATACTGGAATAGTCTATACTGGAATAGTCTATACTGGAGTAGTCTATACTGGAGTAGTCTATACTAGAGTAGTCTATACTGGAATAGTCTATACTGGAGTAGTCTATACTGGAATAGTCTATACTGGAATAGTCTATACTAGAGTAGTTTATACTGGAATAGTCTATACTGGAGTAGTCTATACTGGAATAGTCTATACTGGAGTAGTCTATACTGGAATAGTCTATACCAGAGTAGTCTATACTGGAATAGTCTTTACTGGAATAGTCTATACTGGAATAGTCTATACTGGAATAGTCTATGCTGGAATAGTCCATGTTCTAGTATAAGAAGATGTATCATCACTGTCCTCTTCTCATCACATTAAAAAGTAGTTAGAAAAGTCCAGACAAAGCTAACCTGCAGCCACTGGAGCGTGTGGTGGAGTAATCCGTCCGTTATGAAACACAACGGTAACCACATAACATCCCGGTCTGAGTAAGAGCGTCCAGACAAAGCTAACCCATGATAGACAGACCAGAACATGAAATAAAGTAGTCTCACGTAGTACAAGAACCGTGTCAAGAGTCTGGTTGAGTGGCAACGCTCTCTACTCGGAATCGCACAGGCCTGTGTTCCCATGGCGACGGGGTCGGAGATATTCTGTTCAGCTCTTACTTTCTGTATCTCTCTCTCTCTGGCTCCATCGTCACTGGACTGTCTTCACACTGGGTGAGTGACCTGGATCACTCAACGACGTCGCTAAGGGCGCTTCAGTAAGCAAAATACTCTGAGCTCCAGCTACTGTGAA
>NC_042963.1:54757017-54764517 GCF_901001165.1 Salmo trutta
CTATCCAGGTCTATCTGTTTTAAATACACCCTCTGCTCCAGGTCTATCTGTTTTAACTACACCCTCTGTTCCAGGTCTATCCAGGTCTATCTGTTTTAACTACACCCTCTGTGCCAGGTCTATCCAGGTCTATCTGTTTTAACTACACCCTCTGTGCCAGGTCTATCCAGGTCTATCCAGGTCTATCTGTTTTAACTACACCCTCTGTTCCAGGTCTATCCAGGTCTATCTGTTTTAACTACACCCTCTGTTCCAGGTCTATCTGTTTTAACTACACCCTCTGTTCCAGGTCTATCCAGGTCTATCTGTTTTAACTACACCCTCTGTTCCAGGTCTATCTGTCTTAACTACACCCTCTGTGCCAGGTCTATCCAGGTCTATCTGTTTTAACTACACCCTCTGTTCCAGGTCTATCCAGGTCTATCTGTTTTAACTACACCCTCTGTTCCAGGTCTATCTGTTTTAACTACACCCTCTGTTCCAGGTCTATCCAGGTCTATCTGTTTTAACTACACCCTCTGTTCCAGGTCTATCTGTCTTAACTACACCCTCTGTGCCAGGTCTATCCAGGTCTATCTGTTTTAACTACACCCTCTGTTCCAGGTCTATCCAGGTCTATCCAGGTCTATCCAGGTCTATCTGTTTTAACTACACCCTCTGCTCCAGGTCTATCTGTTTTAACTACACCCTCTGCTCCAGGTCTATCTGTTTTAACTACACCCTCTCAGTGTATTTTTCCTTCCTTCCATGAACCCAATGCTTTAATGAATGAGATAACGATGGCTCCCTCAAACCCCTGATTATTTCATTGGATGACTATGGAACTCCCAATCAAGGCCAGATGTGATACAGCCTGGATTCAAACCAGGGACTGTAGTGACACCTCTTGCACTGAGATGCAGTGCCTTAGACCACTGCACCACAATGTCATATGAAATTGTAGAATTTAGCACACACTATAATCCAGAGCAATTTACAGTAATGAGTAATTTAGCAGACTCTCTTATCCAGCATTGATTTTCATACTGGTCCCACATGGGAATCAAACCCACAACCCTGGCATCACTAGCACCATGCTCTACCAACTGAGCTACAAGGGACCACACCTCAGTCACCACATAACGACGATGTCACATTACAGTGCCCTGTAAACTCATGATATAGTCAGCGACTAACACACAGCCATCAATGACTGAGGTACAGTAGGTCTGTCTGCAGGAAACCTCTTCTTGCACTCCAGTCCAGATTGAAAGAGCAACAGGAAGATAATTGAAAGGCACTCTGCCAGAGCCCAGATATAGAACGAGAGAGAACGAGAGAGAAAGAGAGAGGGGGCAGTGACAGAGAAAGAGAGAGGGAGAGACTTGGTTGCGACACAATTGTGGCTGGAGGGAACAGGAAAGACTAGGAGCTGGAAGAGAAGAGTCCCATTTCATTAGAAGAATGCCTGAGTCAGGAGAAGGGAGTGTGTGTGTGTGTGTGTGTGTGTGTGTGTGTGTGTGTGTGTGTGTGTGTGTGTGTGTGTGTGTGTGTGTGTGTGTGTGTGTGTGTGTGTGTGTGTGTGTGTGTGTGTGTGTGTGTGTGTGTGTCAGGGGAAGGGGAAAGGAGACATTAAGGCCCAGTGAGTCAGTCACATAACAGGGAGAGGCCGTGAAAACAGAGGAGAGGAGGAGGAGGGGAGAGGAGAGGAAGATGAGGGGAAGAGTGGAGGAGAACGGAGGGGAGGAGAGGAGAGGAGGAGAGGAGAGGAAGATGAGGGGAAGAGTGGAGAAGGGAGGGGAAGAGAGGAGAGGAGGAGGGGAGAGGAAGATGAGGGGAGGAGAGGAGGGGAGATGAGGGGAGGGGAGAGGAGAACGGAGGGGAGGAGAGGAGAGGAGGAGAGGAGAGGAGGAGGGGAGAGGAAGATGAGGGGAAGAGGGGAGGAGAGGAGGGGAGAGGAGGGGTAAAACAACCACATATCACGACCATTGCATGTTCTTCAAAATATCTGCAGACTCATTGGTATTTTTTAATCGTACAGTCAACTACAGTTCTGTTAAGGTATCCTCTCTAGAATCTAAAGATCAGGAGAATTCCTTCATAGTTTTATGATTCTAACAGAGGGTTTCCCTAAAAGCCCCCGGAGACAACACGGCCATTCTTCCCTGTCCCTGAGCCATCTGTATTCCACTGAAGCTCCATTCTCATTCCATGATCTACATCTTAAAACGGCTAGACAATCTCCCAATTATGACAACAACAAGAAAACGAGGTATAGACAATTTTCCATACACAGTCAATACACAGACACAGACCATTTATTTAAATTACAATTAAGGAAGGGGGGGGGGGGGACTTGAACTGTAGCAGTTTATCTTAACCTTTTTTTAGTCGTTAAGTTTTGGCATGACAAGCGGTTCAGTGAAAGACTACAGTGTTGGAGAGAACGGATGGAAAACAATCAGATATCACACGGTTTAATAATTCCCCGTATCCCGTTTCCCCTGGTAACTCATGTGTTGGGATTCCCCTTGTTTTCAACAACTCAACTCTACAGTATCTGTGGTTTGTTGGGAACTGATACTAAACATTACAATATACCATACACACACACACACACACACACACACACACACATTTATACATAGTTTGACTTGTCAGGCAGCTGTGAGTGAGCTCAGAGTGCAGCTGTAAGCCCCTGGGTTCACAGAGAGTGAGAGGATACACACACACACACACACAACCACAGGAAGTCCGTCCAATCAAGTCCAGGGGAAACTTCCTCTTTATCTAGAGGAAACAGACCAGTTGTTTGTCCTCCGCCTCGCTGCTCGCCTTGGCCACTCGGTCCAACGATTCTTGGTCTTTATCTAACTCTCCCTATTTTCCTTAACACTAGAACTGCTGGACCTCGAGGGACCTCCCTTCTAGCTAATGAGGGATCTCCCTTCTAGCTAATGAGGGACCTCCCTTCTAGCTAATGAGGGACCTCTCTTCTAGCTAATGAGGAACCTCCCTTCTAGCTAATGAGGGACCTCCCTTCTAGCTAATGGGGAACCTCCCTTCTTGCTAATGAGGAACCTCCCTTCTAGCTAATGAGGGACCTCCCTTCTAGCTAATGTGGGACCTCCCTTCTAGCTAATGAGGAACCTCCCTTCTAGCTAATGAGGGACCTCCCTTCTAGCTAATGAGAGACCTCCCTTCTAGCTAATGAGGGACCTCCCTTCTAGCTAATGAGGAACCTCCCTTCTTGTTAATGAGGGACCTCCTTTCTAGCTAATGAGGGACCTCCCTTCTAGCTAATGAGGGGCCTCCCTTCTAGCTAATGAGGAACCTCCCTTCTAGCTGAGGGACCTCCCTTCTTGCTAATGAGGGACCTCCCTTCTAGCTAATGAGGGACCTCCCTTCTAGCTTATGAGGGACCTCCCTTCTAGCTAATGAGGGACCTCCCTTCTAGCTAATGAGGGATCTCCCTTCTAGCTAATGAGGGACCTCCCTTCTAGCTAATGAGGAACCTCCCTTCTAGCTAATGAGGGACCTCCCTTCTAGCTAATGAGGAACCTCCCTTCTAGCTAATGAGGGTACTCCCTTCTAGCTAATGAGGGACCTCCCTTCTAGCTAATGAGGGACCTCCCTTCTAGTTTATGAGGGACCTCCCTTCTAGCTTATGAGGGACCTCCCTTCTAGCTAATGAGGGACCTCCCTTCTAGCTAATGAGGGACCTCCCTTCTAGCTAATGAGCGATCTCCCTTCTAGCTAATGAGGGACCTCCCTTCTAGCTAATGAGGGACCTCCCTTCTAGCTAATGAGGGACCTCCCTTCTAGCTACTGAGGGACCTCCCTTCTAGCTAATGAGGGACCTCCCTTCTAGCTAATGAGGGACCTCCCTTCTAGCTAATGAGGGACCTCCCTTCTAGCTAATGAGGGACCTCCCTTCTAGCTAATGAGCTAACATTCTAACAGTGTAATTAAAACATTTCATATGTAATCGACAAAACAAAAAAACATTGGGTTGTGATTATGAAGGCCTTTGATAGCATTAGAATACGATTTATTTATGTATTTATTTCAAATAACACAATAGTATTTTCCTCTTGTTATTCTTCATCACTGTTGTGGATTACAACGGCTGTGCATGTGCTTTATTATTTTGCGCGGAGGGAGGCATCTCCCATCTCTTCTTCATGGTACCAGCCAGGCGTGTTTTCTTTGCGAGCAACTTGTGAATTGACAGTGAAGAGAAGAAAATTGCCCATGGTGACATTTTGCTCCTTGCCAACGTAAGATTCCACAAGCCTCGTCATCACATTCTCCGACGCCACCGCTCATCTCGCTCACCGCTCGCTCACCTGCTGCCCGATGTGAATCTTTTACCCGGTAAGGGAAAGCCGTTTATCGCGTACAATTCCGCACCCCTCACCGTGCTGCCTATTCCAAGTAGGTCAGAGTAGACTGATAAAGGCTGCTTGGATTCTGTGGACTGATATAGGATACCATTTTGAGATTATAATTACAATGGATCAATACCAATATAATGGCCTGCCCTGCTCTTCATTCACAATTGGTGATTTACGTAATTATGCATCGTTTGATACCCCTCATTGATCAACTCACCCATTCCCCCCCTTCCTACACGACCATACTTTACTTAATTGTATTTCATCTGTTGCTATACGGGGTGGCAGGCAGCCTAGTGGTTAGAGCGTTGGACTAGTAAACGAAAGGTTGCAAGATCAAGTCCCTGAGTGGACAAAGTGAAAAAATCTGTTGTTCTGCTCCTGAACAAGGCAGTTAACCCACTGTTCCTAGGCTGTCATTGAAAATAAGAATGTATTCTTAACTGAACTGCCTAGTTAAATAAAGGTAAAAAATAAATATGTGTGAAATTAGTTTTAGGCTTCAGTCTAGTCAATCCCTGCGCCCAGGGCTTAGTCAGAGTCAGTCAATGCCCAGAGAGAGGCTTAAAGAGAACATGGTTAAAGGTTGACACGGGAGTGGAAATTCATTCCTGTCTCGTCCTGTCCTGTCCATGTTTTTCCTGTACTGTCCTGATCCCGCAACAGTTCTATAACTCCGGAACATTCTTGTCTCGTCCCATGTTCATTTTCTGAGCACAGAAATATGTAGGATTTTTTTTAAATTTTTTTAGGAGTATTGAAAATTATTTCAGTAATGGAATATGCGACTGTGATATGTGGTTGTCTTACTTATTTTAGTTAAATTCTCTGATTGTAGGCCTAAATCTCTCTGGATGAGAGTGTATTCTATATGACCTAAATGTAGATGGATGGATGAGGACATAGACCCCAGCAGGATGGTCTACTCAGCACAGTATAAATCTGTAGCCTACTGCTGAACACAGTATAAATCTATAGCCTACTGCTGAGCACAGTATAAATCTATAGCCTACTGCTGAGCACAGTATAAATCTGTAGCCTACTGCTGAACACAGTATAAATCTATAGCCTACTGCTGAGCACAGTATAAATCTGTAGCCTACTGCTGAGCACAGTATAAATCTATAGCCTACTGCTGAGCACAGTATAAATCTATAGCCTACTGCTGAGCACAGTATAAATCTGTAGCCTACTGCTGAACACAGTATAAATCTATAGCCTACTGCTGAGCACAGTATAAATCTGTAGCCTACTGCTGAACACAGTATAAATCTATAGCCTACTGCTGAGCACAGTATAAATCTATAGCCTACTGCTGAGCACAGTATAAATCTATAGCCTACTACTGAGGACAGTATAAATCTGTAGCCTACTGCTGAGCACAGTATAAATCTATAGCCTACTGCTGAGCACAGTATAAATCTGTAGTCTACTGCTGAGCACAGTATAAATCTATAGCCTACTGCTCAGCACAGTATAAATCTATAGCCTACTGCTGAACACAGTATAAATCTGTAGTCTACTGCTGAGCACAGTATAAATCTATAGCCTACTGCTGAACACAGTATAAATCTATAGCCTACTGCTGAACACAGTATAAATCTATAGCCTACTGCTGAACACAGTATAAATCTATAGCCTACTGCTGAACACAGTATAAATCTATAGCCTACTGCTGAGCACAGTATAAATCTATAGCCTACTGCTGAACACAGTATAAATCTATAGCCTACTGCTGAACACAGTATAAATCTATAGCCTACTGCTGAACACAGTATAAATCTATAGCCTACTGCTGAACACAGTATAAATCTATAGCCTACTGCTGAGCACAGTATAAATCTATAGCCTACTGCTGAACACGGTATAAATCTATAGCCTACTGCTGAACACATACGAACAACACATTAACATTTACAACAACAACATAAAACCCTGAGCGGCAGTACTGCATAAGTCAATCTATTTTTATTCCAATCTTCACCTCAGATGGCTGGGATTTAGTTATATACGTTATACACATTAGTATATTATGTATGTTTGTAATAGTGTGTTATATGTGAAAATGTGTTCGTATATAAATTGTATTTTAATATTTAAGGACTCTTGGAAGATTAGTCCAAATGGGGACTAAAAGAGATCCAAATAAAATAAAATCAAATCAAATATACGTGAACGATTGGGTTGGTAGCCTATAGTATTTCACTAAAACGCAGCATTTTGTTTTGCAAGCCACATTCGGTTCCTTTCTTGTCAAAGACAACTCCATCAAATTTAGCAAAAACATCTCTCTTTCCTTTGCTCTAATGTTAATGTTAGTGACTGGTCCTTGGCTGGAACAAGACGTTGCAAATTCTTTGAAGGCTTCATCACTTAGCCTGGTGACGTAGGTTGGCATCTGACTCTGAGGTAGCCTGGTGACGTAGGTTGGCATCTGACTCTGAGGTAGCCTGGTGACGTAGGTTGGCATCTGACTCTGAGGTAGCCTGGTGACGTAGGTTGGCATCTGACTCTGAGGTAGCCTGGTGACGTAGGTTGGCATCTGACTCTGAGGTAGCCTGGTGACGTAGGTTGGCATCTGACTCTGAGGTAGCCTGGTGACTGGCAACAACTGGAGCGAGGCGCAAGTGAAGGGGGGGAAATTACAATATATTTTTTCATCGATTTTTATTAAGTAAACTATATTATATTAAGTCAACTATATTATATTAAGTCAACTATATTATATTATGTAAACTATATTATATTAAGTAAACTATATTATATTAAGTATATATATTAATATATTAATATGTATTATATTAAGTAAACTATATTATATTAAGGAAACTATATTACATTAAGTGCACTATATTATATTAAGAAAATTATATTATATTAAGTGCACTATATTATATTAAGTATATATATTAATATATATTATATTAAGTAAACTATATTATATTAAGTATATATATTAATATATTATATTAAGTAAACTATATTATATTAAGTATATATATTAATATATTATATTAAGTAAACTATATTATATTACGTAAACTATATTTAATTAAGTAAACTATATTATATTAAATAAATTATATTATATTAAGTGGACTATATTATATTAAGTAAACTATAT
>NC_042963.1:54767017-54814517 GCF_901001165.1 Salmo trutta
GAGAGAGAGAGAGAGAGAGAGAGGATAAGTGCATTAGTATAATTCACCTGGTTTAATTAGAGCCATGCAGATATCAGACACCCAGCCAAGCAGTCAGCCACCTCATTTACAGACAGAAAGAGAGAGAGAAATACAAACCCTCCAACCCAAAAAGGCCTGTGGTGTTGATGGTATCCTAAATGAAATGATAAAATATACAGACCACAAATTCCAATTGGCCATACTTAAACTCTTTAACATCATCCATGGTGAATCACTAAAACAATACAGAAGTACACAACGGAAAAAGAAGAATTATCTATCCAAAACAGAGATGTATGGGTGAACCACTTCTCCAATCTTTCTGGCTCTATAACAAAGAACAAACAGCAAAAACATGATCAAATACAAATCTTAGAATCAACTATTAAAGACTACCAGAACCCACTGGATTCTCCAATTACATTGATTGAACTACAGGACAAAATACAAACCCTCCAACCCAAAAAGGCCTGTGGTGTTGATGGTATCCAAAATATACAGACCACAAATTCCAATTGGCTAAACTTAAACTCTTTAACATCATCCTTAGCTCTAGCATCTTCCCCAATATTTAGAACCAAGGACTGATCACCCCAATCCACAAAAGTGGAGACAAATTTGACCCCAATAACTACCGTGGTATGTGCGTCAACAGCAACCTTGGGAAAATCCTCTGCATTATCATTAACTGCAGAATCATACATTTCCTCAGTGAAAACAATGTACTGAGCAAATGTCAAATTGTCTCTTTACCAAATTACAGTACGACAGACCACGTATTCACCCTGCACACCCTAATTGACAAACAAACAAAACAAAGGCAGTTTTCTCATGTCTGCTGATTTCAAAAAAGCTTTTGACTCAATCTGGCATGAGGGTCTGCTATACAAATTGATGGAAACTGGTGTTGGAGGGGAAAACATACGACATTCTAAAATCCATGTACACAAACAACAAGTGTGAAGTTAAAGTGGCAAAAAACACACATTTCTTTCCGCAGGGCCGTGGGGTTAGACAGGGATGCAGCTTAAGCCCCACCCTCTTCAACATATATATCAACGAATTGGCGAGGACACTAGAACAGTCTGCAGTACCCGGCCTCACCCTACTAGAATCTGAAATCAAATGTCTACTGTTTGCTGATGATCTGGTGCTTCTGTCCCGAACCAAGGAGGGCCTACAGCAGCACCTAGATCTTCTGCCCAGATTCTGTCAGACCTGGGCCCTGACAGTAAATCTCAGTAAGATAAAAAATAATGGTGTTCCAAAAAAGGTCCAGTCACCAGGACAACAAATACAAATTCCATCTAGCCACCGTTGCCCTAGAGCACACAAAAAAACTATACATACCTCGGCCTAAACATCAGCGCCACAGGTGACTTCCACAAAGCTGTGAACGATCTGAGAGACAAGGTAAGAAGGGCCTTCTATGACATCAAAAGGAACATAAAAATCAACATACAAATTAGGATCTGGCTAAAAATACTTGAATCAGTTATTGCCCTTTATGGCTGTGAGGTCTGGGGTCCGCTCACCAAACAAGAATTCACAAAATGGGACAAACACCAAATTGAGATTTTGCATGCAGAATGCTGCTAAAATATCCTCCGTGTACAACGTAAAACACCAACTAATGCATGCAGAGCAGAATTAGGCCGATACCCGCTAATTATCAAAATCCAGAAAAGAACTGTAAAATTCTACAACCACCTAAAAGGAAGCGATTCCCAAACCTTCCATAACAAAGACATCACCTACAGAGAGGTGAACCTGGAGAAGAGTCCCCTAAGCAAGCTGGTCCTGGGGCTCTGTTCACAAACACAAACAGACCCCACAGAGCCCCAGGACAGCAAAACAATAAGACCCAACCAAATCATGAGAAAACAAAAAGATAATTACTTGACACATTGGAAAGAATTAACAAAAAAAAACAGAGCAAACCAGAATGCTATTTGGCCCTAAACAGAGAGTACAAAGTAGCAGAATACCTGACCACTGTGACCGACACAAAATTAAGGAAAGCTTTGACTATGTACAGACTCAGTGAGCATAGCCTTGCTATTGAGAAAGGCCGTCGAAGGCAGACCTGGCACTCAAGAGAAGACAGACTATGTGCACACTGCCCACAAAATGAGGTGGAAACTGAGCTGCACAACCTCCTGCCAAATGTATGACCATATCAGAGACACATAGAGAGAGGGAAAGAGAGAGCAGAGAGGGAAAGAGAGAGCAGAGAGGGAAAGAGAGAGCAGAGAGGGAAAGAGAGAGCAGAGAGGGAAAGAGAGAGCAGAGAGGGAAAGAGAGAGGCTCTGAATCCCACCATGTGGAACCATTAGCAGATTGATTAATTTAATCTCTTTAATGAGTGACATTTAGGCAGCAGAGCATACTGTCATCCCCTAAATGCAGCGGGGCCAGGGACTAGGAAGACACTGCCATAGGCATTTCACACATTAATATCTTCTATCCAGACCTGGATTGGTCTAGATTGGGAGGGGACAGAGAATACACATTGGCACAGGCCTTTTCCTTGTCTCTTTCTGGCTGTGTGTGTGTGTGTGCATGTTATTAGACAAGTATAATAATAGTTTTGTTAGTTATGTAAACAATATTGTTCCATCGCTTGCAACAGGGTTTTTGTTGAACGGTAGACTATTATTACTTTGTTATTAATGTGTTGTTAAAGGGATACTTCAGGAGTCAGATGAACTGGTGGATACCATCTCTGCATCCAGTATGAAGGAAGTTATAGTTATAAAAGTTAAGTTATATTTCGCAAGCCAATTGCTAACTAGCGTTAGTGCAACGACTGGAAGTCTTTGGGTATCTGCTAGCATGCTAGTCATTATGCTAACGCTAGTTAGCAATTGCGCTAGCGCTAGTTAGCAACTTCCCTTCAAACTGCACACAGAGACATACAAATGGTATTCATGAGTTCATTTGACTAAGAAGAAGATCCCTTTAACTGGCTGTTTTTGTGTGCAATGGTTTTGGATATTGTTTGGGTTAGCCTACAATGGACTAATGCAGCTGTCCGCTATTGTTACAGTTTACTCAAGTAAGATTGATTTTATACTGTGGTATGCACACTTGATTAAACAACACAATATGTATTCAATAATTTCAGTAAGTATGTAAAAAGCCTCTCTCCTGTGGACATAACTTCTGGATCCGGGCAACACACAATTTCCTGTGTGTGTGTGTGTGTGTGTGTGTGTGTGTGTGTGTGTGTGTGTGTGTGTGTGTGTGTGTGTGTGTGTGTGTGTGTGTGTGTGTGTGTGTGTGTGTGTGTGTGTGTGTGTGTGTGTGTGTGTGTGTGTGTGTGTGTGTGTTGGCAGCTGTTCTACCATCAACACACTACTATATTTTCTTTATTTGACAAGGCAAATTAAAAAAAAACTTCCCACCCGGTCGCAACACATACAGGGAACAATGTGCAATGTATGTAAGTGTGAATATTTCTCTCCCCTTTCAAACCATTTAGCTCCCAGATATTAGAGATAGGGTTAGTAGCCCTGATTTGGAAAAAAAGAAAGAGAAAAAGAAAGAGAGAGAGAGAGAGAGAGAGAGAGAGAGAGAGAGAGAGAGAGAGAGAGAGAGAGAGAGAGAGAGAGAGAGAGAGAGAGGGAGGGAGGGAGGGAGAGAGACAGAGAGGGAGATGCACACTGCCCACAAAATGAGGTGGAAACTGAGCTGCACTTCCTAACCTCCTGCCAAATATATGACCATATTAGAGACACATATTTCCCTCAGATTACACAGACCCACAAAGAATTCGAAAACAAACCCAATTTTGATAAACTCCCATATCTACTGGGTGAAATAACACAGTGTGCCATCACTGCAGCAAGATTTGTGACCTGTTGCCACAAGAAAAGGTCAACAAGTGAAGAACAAACACCATTGTAAATACAACCCATATTTATGTTTATTTATTTTCCCTTTTGTATTTTAACTATTTTCACATCGCTACAACATTGTCTATAGATATAATATGACATTTGAAATGTCTTTATTCTGTAGGAACTTCTGTGAGTGTAATGTTTACTGTTAATTTGTATTGTTTATTTCACTTTTGTTTATTATTTATTTCACTTGCTTTGGCAATGTAAACATATGTTTCCCATGCCAATAAAGCCCCTTGAATATTAGAGAAAGAGAGAGAGAGAGAGAGAGAGCAACAGGGAGAGAGAGGGAGAGAGAGAGGGAGAGAAAGAGAGAGAGAGAAAGAAAGAGAGAGAGAGAGAAAGAGAGAGAAAGAGAGAGAGAGAAAGAGAGAGAGACGGAGGGAGGGAGGGAGATAAGCAACATGTAGGTCTGTACATGATGTTAGCCCAACACAATAATCATAAAAGGGGAGGACTCAGTCACTCAGTCAGCCAGAGCCAGTCAACCAGAGCCAGTCACTCAGTCAGCCAGAGCCAGTCAGCCAGAGCCACTCAGCCAGAGCCAGTCACTCAGTCAGCCAGAGCCAGTCAGCCAGAGCCAGTCAGCCAGACCCAGTCACTCAGTCAGCCAGAGCCAGTCAGCCAGAGCCAGTCAGCCAGAGCCACTCAGCCAGAGCCAGTCAGCCAGAGCCAGTCAGCCAGAGCCAGTCACTCAGTCAGCCAGAGCCAGTCACTCAGTCAGCCAGAGCCAGTCAGCCAGAGCCACTCAGCCAGAGCCAGTCACTCAGTCAGCCAGAGCCAGTCACTCAGTCAGCCAGAACCAGTCAGCCAGAGCCACTCAGCCAGAGCCACTCAGCCAGAGCCAGTCACTCAGTCAGCCAGAGCCAGTCACTCAGTCAGCCAGAGCCAGTCAGCCAGAGCCACTCAGCCAGAGCCAGTCAGCCAGAGCCAGTCAGCCAGAGCCAGTCAGCCAGAGCCAGTGAGAGGTAGAATAAGCGTTTGTCTTCAGTCTCGATAGGTTCTTATCCTGCAGTGTGGAGCGCTAAACTTGTAGAAATAGAAAGTCTAGAATAGGTGGTATTTCTATGGCAGCTATACAGCAAGTGCAGGCAGCAGCAAACCTCTTTATACAGAGCAACAATGGAACGGGACAATGCAGTGCCCCAGGCCAGCAGCTAGTCTACGACCAGGCAGCTTCCATGTTTTGAAACCTTATACGCACTGACTTGTGCAGTATAATAAATAGAGAGATATAATGGTGTGTGGTTATACACATTGTTAATAGGGATAATTTGAATGGGGAAATTTAAAAAATACCTGACATTTCATGTGTGCATTGTGCAGTGTTTTCATCAAAGACAAGCCTCTAACAGGTACAGTCATCTTCAGATTTCAAAATAACCCTTCTTCACTGCCAATTAAAAAATTAAAAAACATTTATTTAACCAGGCAAGTGAGTTAATAACAAATTCTTATTTACAATGACGGCCTAGCCAGGCCAAACCCTAACACGGGACGACGCTGCCGGCATCATGAATATCATTAACGATCAATATAGAGGTTTGAAACCTCTCTACTATCATACTGTACTCCAGCTAATATCTAGTGGAAAGGTGGGACTCCCACACGGTTCTATTATGTGCTTAATGTTTAACTGTCAGCAAACTCTTGGCCGTGGAGCCACGGTGCATCCGACTGAGACAACTCGAGACGTTCCCATCTGGTGACCCCGCACGTCGTGGGAGACAAACCTCCGTTATGACGGGACCCCTGGGCAGCGAGCGGTCCATGCCTGTCACTTCGAGTGGGAAAGATGCCAGCTTGAAGACGGACTGAGTTGACTGACATATATCGATTTTTGACTTTCAACTCTCTTCCAATGTCGGCAGTCTGCCTTCTCTCTCGCCACAGAGAGAGAGGCAAGCTAACTGGTAAATACAGTTTGTCAACGGTGTTTATAATGCCAGAGATTAAATGTGAATGTATCTTGCAAAATAAAAATGTTAGCATCATACATGCAATGAACATTTCAAATGAACATAGTCTATCATTAGTTTATTCAACCGTGTGGAAGTAGGCTATACATTATGTTCAATATACTGCACTTCTGACAACAAGCTATATATCTTGTAAAAATGCCGCTATGCATTGGCTAGTTAAAAGTTCAACAGGCTTCATACTCCCAAACCTACTGACTTCCACTCATCTTAGTTGATAAACAGTCCTGCACAATGTGAGCTGTTCGACAGAAGAAATGGGATATGAAAACGATCGTTCCAAGATTTCCTCTAGACAATACTGACATTCCTTTGAACAAGATAGTCTTTCACTTACTAAAAATGATTGAATACATATTGTGTTGTTTAATCAAGTGTGCATACCACAGTATAAAATCAATCTTACTTGTGTAAACTATAACAATAGTGGACAGCTGCGTTAGTCCATTGTAGGCTAACCCAAACAATATCCGAAAACAGTGCTCACAACACAGTCAGTTAATAACAATGTAATAATTATATTCATGTTTCAACGTTATAGCCAACCATTCAACAGAAACTCCGTAACAACCTTGTTTACATTACAGATTTTCCCATAACTTGTTTTCTCCATCACTTCGCGTTTTTTTCTTCTCCCCCATCATCGATTTATAAAACATTCAGAATTGGTTGAAGTTGCATTCAGATCGTAGGCGAACAGCGTAGTGCCTCTATAGACTCTAACGCGACTTGCTAGGTAGGTAACATTGACTATTCTTACCTCAAAACTGCAGTATTTGTCCAGAACCTCAGCGCGAACTCTACGGTGTTTTCTCCACAAAAATATTGTCAGAATATAGATTTAAATGAGTGCAGAAAAAAAACAATATAAAGATTGAAAGAAAACAGCCAAATTGGAGATGTGTGTCCAAGGAAAGAACCAACAAGCCTTTAGACTTCAGTCTTCAGCTTATAAATTAGCCACGGATAACTATAGCACCGATTTAAGTCACGCAGTCTTGCAGCGGAGTAAGAGAGATCCGTACGCGAACAGTTTTGCTCGGAACTCACTGAACAAACCGCACGCCGTAACGCGCCGTAACGCGCCGTAACGCACCGATCCATCCAAACCGTGGTTCAGCCCCCTGGTTGGACACGCCTCCTTCTAACTCATTTATTCCTTTCAATTAGATTGTGAACACGGTGATCAATATAATAATAATAACATTGCACAGGTGAAAGGACCGTAAAAAAAAAACTATATTGAATTAATTAAATGCAGTTTAATTATCCAAAACAATGCCAAAGATAACGCACCTCCCCCCATAAACACAAGAAGGGGTGTTTTTTTTGTTTGTTCTTTAGTGGGTGGAGAGAGCACGAGGCTGGGGTGACAGAAGTGGTTTTTTTGGGCGCCCCTCGTGTCACTGAATCTACTACAGATGGGAGAGCAAGATAAGCAGATCTTGAGACTTATCTCACAAGGTCGCGACACTGACATTCCCTGTGGCATACATCTGTGATAGATACCCCTAACTCCGTGTTTTATAGTGTGTATGTATTATTACTTTCCCCTCTACTAGCCCAACCCAAACAAGAACATTTGAATACAGACGGAAAGTTTCAGGGTCTTGAGTTAAATTACCATCAAATGGAAGAGAGAGTGTGTTAGTGTGTGTGTGTGTGTGTGTGTGTGTGTGTTTGTGCATTTGTGAATACAGATGTAGTATCTTAATTTGATCACTCTTTTGTTGATGCGAATGTTCAAGCAAAGCAGGAAATGAAAACTTGTAGTGTATTCAAGGTTTAAAAAGATGATTTGATTTGCCCTAACGTAAAACGTATCAACCCCTACAAAAATGTCCATTAATTATAATCCACATAATAATTGATTTATCCCATTGCTGCAGGAATATTTTCCTTCTGTATTAAACCGGGTCAAATTAAAATCAAACATCTGTAGGCGCCTGAGCAATGGATCAAACAGGGCAGCTGCAGACCCACTTTCAAAATAAGGGTGAAAACGTATGTTTTTTTGCACACCCACTTTTCTTAACCAGAACATGATTGTGATCACAACTGTGCGGGAGTGTGTGTAGGGCGTAATAGCAGCTGTCTGTTGTTTTAAACACAGGGCTCAGAGAGGACAGAGGTCCTCTAACTAGAAGACCATCCTCCCCCAG
The DNA here is from genome assembly GCF_901001165.1 of Salmo trutta. Classification (NCBI taxonomy): domain Eukaryota; kingdom Metazoa; phylum Chordata; class Actinopteri; order Salmoniformes; family Salmonidae; genus Salmo; species Salmo trutta. The sequence continues at coordinate 54,775,085 of NC_042963.1, forward strand.
TCTTACACACAAAAAAAGGGCCCATTGAGGTATTTATCTCAACGTCCACTATCTGCTATGTGTGCGTCTGTTGGTTTTCCTCCAATCAGCAGCAACGGAACCATGGCGAGTGGACTGTTTCAGCCAATCAGTGACTGATCACATTAACCCTGAGAGGAAACACAGCAGTGAGTAAAGTTTTGTCCCGAATTTCACTCTATTCCCTATGTACTGTAGTGCACTCGTATTGTCCAGAGACGTGGTCTAAAGTAGTATATTATATAGGGAATCGGGTGCAATTAGGGCTGCTGCCTCCATGGTTCTTTAGTTGCATAGCCCTGTTCAACAGAGGTGTAAATTCTGTGTTTACTCAGTCACAGACAGTGACCACGCTGTCAATGACAGGCAAGGCCATTCTTTAATATAGGCTGTGTTTGAAGTGAACAGTAAAAAGACATAGCTTAGATAGCCTATAGTCTAACCTAGATAGCCTATAGTCTAGCCTAGATAGACTATAGTCTAGCCTAGATAGCTTATAGTCTAGCCTAAATAGCTTATAGTCTAGCCTAGATAGCCTATAGTCTTGCCTAGATAGCTTATAGTCTAGCCTAGATAGTTTATAGTCTAGCCTAAATAGCTTATAGTCTAGCCTAAATAGCTCAAAGTCTAGCCTAGATAGTTTATAGTCTAGACTAGATAGCTTATAGTCTAGCCTAGATAGCTTATAGTCTAGTTTAGATAACTTATAGTCTAGCCTAGATAGCTTAAAGTCTAGCCTAGATAGCCTATAGTCTAGCCTAGATAGCCTATAGTCTAGCCTAGATAGCTTATAGTCTAGTTTAGATAACTTATAGTCTAGCCTAGATAGCTTATAGTCTAGCCTAGATAGCCTATAGTCTAGCCTAGATAGCCTATAGTCTAGCCTAGATAGCTTATAGTCTAGCCTAGATAGCCTATAGTCTAGCCTAGATAGCCTATAGTCTAGCCTAGATAGCTTATAGTCTAGTTTAGATAACTTATAGTCTAGCCTAGATAGCTTATAGTCTAGCCTAGATAGCCTTTAGTCTAGCCTAGATAGCCTATAGTCTAGCCTTGATAGCTTATAGTCTTGCCTAGATAGCATATAGTCTAGCCTAGATAGCTTATAGTCTAGCCTAGATAGCCTATAGTCTAGCCTATATAGCTTATAGTCGAGCCCAGATAGCTTATAGTCTAGCCTAGATAGCTTAAAGTCTAGCCTAGATAGCTTATAGTCTAGCCTCGATAGCCTGTATTCTCGCCTAGAGAACTTATAGTCTGGCCTAGATAGCTTACAGTCTAGCCTAGATTCCGTATAGTCTAGGCTGAAAGCCTATAGTCCAGCCTATAGAGCCTATAGTCTAACCTAGATAGCTTATAGTCTACCCTAGATAGCCTATAGTGTAGTCTAGATAGCTTGTAGTCTAGCCTAGATAGCCTGTAGTCTAGCTTAGATAGCTTAAAGTGTAGCCTAGATAGCCTATAGTCTAGCCTAGATAGCCTATAGACTAGCCTAGATAGCCTATAGTCTAGCCTAGATAGTTTATAGTCTAGCCTGGATAGTTTGTAGTCTAGCATAGATATCTTATAGTATAGCCTAGATAGCTTAAAGTATAGCCTAGATAGGTTAAAGTCTAGCCTAGATAGCTTGTAGTCTAGCCTAGATAGCATATAGTCTAGACAAGGTACCTTATAGTCTAGCCTAGCTAGCTTATAGGCTAACCTAGATAACTTATAGTCTACCCTAGATAGCCGATAGTGTAGTCTAGATAGCTTATAGTTTAGTCTAGATAGCATATAGTCTAGCCTGGATAGTTTGTAGTCTAGCATAGATATCTTATAGTATAGCCTAGATAGCTTAAAGTATAGCCTAGATAGGTTAAAGTCTAGCCTAGATAGCTTGTAGTCTAGCCTAGATAGCATATAGTCTAGACAAGGTACCTTATAGTCTAGCCTAGATAGCTTATAGGCTAACCTAGATAACTTATAGTCTACCCTAGATAGCCGATAGTGTAGTCTAGATAGCTTATAGTTTAGTCTAGATAGCATATAGTCTAGCCTAGGTAGCTTATAGTCTAGCCTAGATATCCTAGAAATCTTACAGTCTAGACAAGATAGCCTATAGTCTAGCCTAGATAGCTTGTAGTCTAGCCTAGATAGCCTGTAGTCTAGCCTAGATAGCTATAGTCTAGCCTAGATAGCTTATAGTCTATCCTATATAGCTTATAGTCTACCCTAGATAGCCTATAGTCTTGTCTAGCTAGTTTATAGTCTAGCCTAGATAGCCTATAGTCTAACCTAGATAGCTCATAGTCTAGCCTTGATCGTTTATAGTCTAGCCTAGATTGCTTATAGTCTAGCCTAGATAGTTTATAGTCTAGCCTAGATTGCTTATAGTCTAGCCTAGATAGCCTATAGTCTAGCCTAGATAGCCTAGATAGCCTATAGTCTAGGCTGATAGCCTATAGTCTAGCCTATATAACTTATTGTCTATCCTAGATAGCCTATAGTCTAGCCTAGATAGCTTATAGTCTAACCTAGATAGCTCATAGTCTAGCCTTGATTATTCATAGTCTAGCCTAGATTGCTTATAGTCTAGCCTAGATAGCTTATAGTCTAGTTTAGATAGTTTATAGTCTAGCCTTGATTGCTTATAGTCTAGCATAGATAGCCTATAGTCAAGCCTAGAACGTTTATAGTGTAGCCTAGATGGCTTATAGTCTAGCCTAGAATGCTTGTAGTCTAGCCTAGATAGCCTATAGTCTAGCCTAGAAATCTTACAGTCTAGACAAGATAGCCTATAGTCTAGCCTAGATTGCCTGTAGTCAAGCCTAGATAGTTTATAGTGTAGCCAGATGGCTTATAGTCTAGTCTAGATTGCTTGTAGTCTACCCTAGATAGCCTATAGTCTAGCCTAGAAATCTTACAGTCTAGACAAGATAGCCTATAGTCTAGCCTTGATAGCTTATAGTCTAGCCCAGATAGCTTATAGTCTAGCCTAGATAGTTTATAGTCTAGCCTAAATAGCTTATAGTCTAGCCTAAATAGCTCAAAGTCTAGCCTAGATAGCTTATAGTCTAGACTAGATAGCTTATAGTCTAGCCTATATAGCTTTTATTCTATACTAGATAGCTTGTAGTCTAGCCTAGATAGCTTATAGTCTAGCCAAGATAGCTTAAAGTCTAGCCTAGATAGCCTATAGTCTAGCCTTGATAGCTTATAGTCTAGTTTAGATAGCCTATAGTCTTGCCCAGATAGCTTATAGTCTAGCCTAGATAGCCTATAGTCTAGCCTAGATAGCTCATATTCTAGCAAAGATAGCCTATGGACTAGCCTAGATAGCCTATAGTCTAGCCTATATAGCTTATAGTCGAGCCCAGATAGCTTATCGTCTAGCCTAGATAGCTTAAAGTCTAGCCTAGATAGCTTATAGTCTAGCCTCGATAGCCTGTATTCTCGCCTAGAGAACTTATAGTCTGGCCTAGATAGCTTACAGTCTAGCCTAGATTCCGTATAGTCTAGGCTGAAAGCCTATAGTCCAGCCTATAGAGCCTATAGTCTAGCCTAGATAGCCTATAGTCTAGCCAAGATAGCTTAAAGTCTAGCCTAGATAGCCTATAGTCTAGCCTAGATAGCCTATAGTCTAGCCTAGATAGCGTATAGTCTAGTTTAGATAGCCTATAGTCTTGCCTAGATAGCTTAAAGTCTAGCCTAGATAGCTTATAGTCTAGCCTCGATAGCCTGTATTCTCGCCTAGAGAACTTATAGTCTGGCCTAGATAGCTTACAGTCTAGCCTAGATTCCGTATAGTCTAGGCTGAAAGCCTATAGTCCAGCCTATAGAGCCTATAGTCTAACCTAGATAGCTTATAGTCTACCCTAGATAGCCTATAGTGTAGTCTAGATAGCTTATAGTCTAGCCTATATATCTTATAGTCTAGCCAAGATACCTTAAAGTCTAGCCTAGATAGCCTATAGTCTGGCCTAGATAGCCTATAGACTAGCCTAGATGGCTTATAAGCCTAATTAGGCAAGACTATAAGATATAGGTTATAGTCTAGCCTAGATAGCCTATATTCTTGCCTAGATAGCCTATTGTCTAGCCTAGATAGTTTATAGTCTAGCCTGGATAGTTTGTAGTCTAGCATAGATATCTTATAGTTCGTTTCCCACGGGGGGCCAGCACAGAAAAAAAATGTATGAAATGTATGCATTCACTACTGTAAGTCGCTCTGGAGAAGAGCGTCTGCTAAAATGACTAAAATGTAAAAATGTAAATGTAGTATAGCCTAGATAGCTTAAAGTATAGCCTAGATAGCCTTTAGTCTAGCCTAGATAGCCTATAGTCTAGCCTAGATAGCATATAGTCTAGACAAGGTACCTTATAGTCTAGCCTAGATAGCTTATAGGCTAACCTAGATAACTTATAGTCTACCCTAGATAGCCGATAGTGTAGTCTAGATAGCTTATAGTTTAGTCTAGATAGCATATAGTCTAGCCTAGGTAGCTTATAGTCTCGCCTAGATATCCTAGAAATCTTACAGTCTAGACAAGATAGCCTATAGTCTAGCCTAGATAGCTTGTAGTCTAGCCTAGATAGCCTGTAGTCTAGCCTAGATAGCTTATAGTCTAGCCTAGATAGCCTATAGTCTAGGCTGATAGCCTATAGTCTAGCCTATATAGCTTATAGTCTATCCTATATAGCTTATAGTCTACCCTAGATAGCCTATAGTCTTGTCTAGCTAGTTTATAGTCTAGCCTAGATAGCCTATAGTCTAGCCTAGATAGTCTATAGTCTAACCTAGATAGCTCATAGTCTAGCCTTGATCGTTTATAGTCTAGCCTAGATTGCTTATAGTCTAGCCTAGATAGCCTATAGTCTAGCCTAGATAGCATAGATAGCCTATAGTCTAGGCTGATAGCCTATAGTCTAGCCAATATAACTTATTGTCTATCCTAGATAGCCTATAGTCTAGCCTAGATAGCTTATAGTCTAACCTAGATAGCTCATAGTCTAGCCTTGATTTTTTATAGTCTAGCTTAGATTGCTTATAGTCTAGCCTAGATAGCTTATAGTCTAGCCTAGACAGTTTATATTCTAGCCTTGATTGCTTATAGTCTAGCCTAGATAGCTTATAGTCTAGCCTAGATAGTTTATAGTCTAGCCTTGATTGCTTATAGTCTAGCATAGATTGCTTATAGTCTAGCCTAGAACGTTTATAGTGTAGCCTAGATGGCTTATAGTCTAGCCTAGATTGCTTGTAGTTTAGCCTAGATAGCCTATAGTCTAGCCTAGATAGCCTATAGTCTAGCCTAGAAATCTTACAGTCTAGACAAGATAGCCTATAGTGTAGCCTAGGTAGCCTATAGTCTTGCCTAGATAGCCTATAGTCTTGCCTAGATAGCTTATAGTCTAGCCTAGATTGCTTGTAGTCTACCCTGGATAGCCTATAGTCTAGCCTAGATAGCCTATAGTCTAGCCTAGAAATCTTACAGTCTAGACAAGATAGCCTATAGTCTAGCCTAGAAATCTTACAGTCTAGACAAGATAGCCTATAGTCTAGCCTTGATAGCTTATAGTCTAGCCTAGATAGCTTATAGTCTCGCATAGATAGCCTATAGTCAAGCCTAGATAGCCTATAGTCTAGCCTAGATAGCCTATAGTCTAGCCTAGATAGCTTATAGTCTAGCCTAGATTGTTTATTGTCTAGCCTAGATGGCTTATAGTCGAGCCTAGAGATCCTGTAGTCTAGTCTCGATTGCATATAGTCTAGCCTAGATTGAAAATAGTCTAGCCTATATAGCTTATATTCAAACCTAGATAGCTTTTTTTCTAGCCTAGATCGTTTATAGTGTAGCCTAGATAGCTTATAGTCTAGCCTAGATAGCCTATAGTCTAGCCTGGATAGCCTATAGTCTAGCCTAGATAGCCTATAGTCTAGCCTAGATAGCCTATAGTCTAGCCTAGATAGCCTATAGTCTAGCCTAGATAGCCTATAGTCTAGCCTGGATAGCCTATAGTCTAGCCTAGATAGCCTATAGTCTAGCCTGGATAGCCTATAGTCTAGCCTAGATAGCCTATAGTCTAGCCTGGATAGCCTATAGTCTAGCCTGGATAGCCTATAGTCTAGCCTGGATAGCCTATAGTCTAGCCTAGATAGCCTATAGTCTAGCCTAGATAGCCTATAGTCTAGCCTAGATAGCCTATAGTCTAGCCTGGATAGCCTATAGTCTAGCCTAGATAGCTCATACTGGACATTGGTAATACAAAAAGGGCAAAGTTACTGTATTTGGTACATTAATAGGAAATTGCACAAAAAAAGTTCACTTCATATTCATCATCTCCATCACCACCCCAACATCAACATATGTGAAATTATGCCTTTTTCATGTTTTGTAGTTAAAAATATAGAGGAAGTTAAATGTTTCCAATGACATCATCGGTGTGCGTTGTGTGATTTAAACCAATTATGAGTATGTGATTCCCTACTAATTGTCTAATAATTGGTTGATTATGTCATTTCGAAACACTTATCTTCCTCTATTTTTTTAACTACAAAACATACAAAATGGGCCATTTTCACGTATGTAGATGTTGGGGTGGTGCTGGAGATGATGAATATGAAGTTGAAAAATATAGACATGTCCCTTTTTAACTACCACAGAGGAAAAAGCTTTTAACTCAGTTTAAATGTTAATCCATAGAGAGACATAGGCCTAAAATAGGATAAGCCTTATGAGACATTATACAGGCTCATATATACTTATAACAAGTTATAAAGCATTCAACTTTGACAATTGTCTTGCTGTCGGTGCAGTGGAAGATTTAAACCTGAGAAAATAGTTTTTAACAGAAATGACAACTAGGTTAGCAATCCTACTGAACACTATAACCAGAATATAAAATCATTGCATTGATGTTCACACTCTAATGGACTACAATTTCTGGTACACACACTCATTTTTTTACATTTAAGTCATTTAGCAGACGCTCTTCTCCAGAGCGACTTACAGTAGTGAATGCATACATTTCATACATATTTTTTTTTGTACTGGTCCCCCGTGGGAATCAAACCCACAACCCTGGCGTTGCACACACCATGCTGGCATTGCAAACACCATGCTCTACCAACTGAGCCACAGGGAAGACACGCACGCAGGCACGCACGCAGGCACGCACGCAGGCACGCACGCACGCACACACACACACACACACACACACACACACACACACACACACACACACACACATTTCACCAGCCCACACTTCAATTTCACACACAGCATCTCTTACCACATGCTACCTCATTAAAGAAAGTAAATGATTGCACACACAACCCCTAATGCCCTAACACGCCATCATCACACAAACACAGACACACACACACACACACTCCGCCTTGCAGCCTCAAGTTGGGTTTCTGAGAGCGATCTGGAGGTCTGGAGGTCCTGAACATGAGAACATGCTCATGTTGTTAATCCAGGCCCTACACAGCCATAACTCTCACCACTGACTAACCACCCTTCTAGGCACACACACACGCACGCACGCACACACACACACACACACACACACACACACACACACACACACACACAGAGGCACATACACGCACGCACACACACACACACACGCACGCACGCACGCACACACACACACAGAGGCACATACACACACACACACACACACACACACACACACACACACACACACACACACACACACACACACACACACACACACACACACACACACACACACACACACACACACACACACTCCGCCTTGCAGCCTCATTCTGTCATGGGGCATCAGACAGCGCCCGTGGGACATGCACCATACGTCATGCCTGCCCTGTCCATGGCTCCAAGAGGAGGGAGGAGACCCAGGGATGCGGTGCAGTCTGTCCATGTCACAGTGCCTCTTTCTGGGCTTGGCGAGCAGGGCAGGAGACACCTCCTGGATCCCCTCCAAGATGAGACCCAGGGAAGTAGTGCAGTCTGGCCTTGCCACAGTGTCTTTTTCTGGGCTTGGGGGGCGCAGGGTAGGAGACACCTCCTGGATCCCCTTACGGAGAACCAGACCAGACTAGATCAGAGCCTGAATATAGCCTGAACTCTGAAATAGTTTCTCTGTCTGATGACATCATTCTGTCAGTCTCCGCCATAAAGATGGGGACAGCATCAACTGAATGAGTATGGCCTTAACCATGGCAACCTCCATCCTACATCCATCCTACCTCCATCAACCTCCATCCTACATCCATCAACCTCCATCCTACCTCCATCTACCTCCATCTACCTTCATCATACCTCCATCCTACCTCCATCTACCTCCATCTACCTCCATCTACCTCCATCCTACCTCCATCCTACCTCCATTCTACCTCCATCTACCTCCAACTTACCTCCACCTACCTCCATCTACCTCCATCTACCTCTATCCTCCTCCATCCACCCCCATCCTCCTCCATCCTCCTCCATCCACCTCCATCCTCCTCCATCCACCTCGATCCACCTCCATCTACCTCCATCCTACCTCCATCTACCTCTATCCTCCTCCATCCACCCCCATCCACCTCCATCCTCCTCCATCCACCTCCATCCACCTCCATCCACCTCCATCTACCTCCATCCTACCTCCATCTACCTCCAACCTACCTCCAACCTACCTCCATCCTACCTCCATCTACCTCCATCCTACCTCCATCCTACCTCCATCTACCTCCATCCTACCTCCATCCCACCTCCATCTACCTCCATCCTACCTCCATCCTACCTCCATCCACCTCCATCCACCTCCATCTACCTCCATCCTACCTCCATCTACCTCCATCCACCTCCATCCTACCTCCATCCTACCTCCATCCACCTCCATCCACCTCCATCTACCTCCACTACTCCGTCCCCTCCTCCTCCTCATCCATCTACCTCCCTTTCCCCTCATCCTCCTCCTCCTCCTCCCTCTCCACCCCCCCCCCCCCCTTATCCAGACCCAGAAATCTGATTAACTGCTGGAGAATTATCCATTTCTGTTTCATATGGAATTTTGCTCTATTTCCATTTAATTTGGGGTTTTCATTTTCCACAGCGAGGACATAACATATTTTTTTATGTATTATTATGTTTGCCGATCTTCCTATGTGTGTGTGTGTGTGTGTGTGTGTGTGTGTGTGTGTGTGTGTCAACTTATTTTTTTCAAGCTGAATTCTAATTGGCCAGCCGTTCTATATGGGCCAGAAAAGGGCCTGGTCTACTGCCATGTTCTGGTAATGTGTGTTTCAATAGACCCTGGGTTTAGTTTGTACAGCTGAGTAATGGGTCTACAGTATATGATTGATGATTGATCGTGTAGACAAGACACATTTATGGTCAGGGAGTCTGAAAGGGAAACTGGAGGGAGGGAGACTGGGAAGGAGGGAGACTGGGAGGGAGACTGGTAGGAAGATTGGGATCGAGGATTGGTGGAGGGAGAATGGGAGGGAGGGAAACTGGAGGGAGGGAGACTGGGAAGGAGGGAGACTGGGAGTTTGACTGGTAGGAAGACTGGGATTGAGGGATGGTGGAGGGAGAATGGGAGGGATGGAAACTGGGAAGGAGGGAGACTGGGAGTTTGACTGGTAGGAAGACTGGGATTGAGGGATGGTGGAGGGAGAATGGGAGGGAGGGAAACTGGAGGGAGGGAGACTGGGAAGGAGGGAGACTGGGAGTTTGACTGGTAGGAAGACTGGGATTGAGGGATGGTGGAGGGAGAATGGGAGGGATGGAAACTGGGAAGGAGGGAGACTGGGAGTTTGACTGGTAGGAAGACTGGGATTGAGGGATGGTGGAGGGAGAATGGGAGGGAGGGAGACTGGTACGGAGACTAGAAATGAGCGAGACTGGTGGGAGGGAGACTGGTAGGGAGACTAGGAATGAGGAAGACGGGTGGGAGGGAGACTGGCAGGCAGGGAGACCAGTAGGGAGACTGGGAGAGAGGGAGACAGGGAGTGAGGAAGGGAGGGGGACTGCTAGGGAGACTTGGAGGGAGGGTGTGAGGGTGACTGGAAGCAAGGGAGACTGGGGCCACAGTGTCTCCTGATCCCTCCTGTCTCAGCCTCCAGTATTTATGCTGCAGTAGTTTATGTGTCAGGGGGCCAGAGTCAGTCTGTTATATCTGGAGTATTTCTCCTATCTTATCCAGTGTCCTGTGTGAATTTAAGTATGCTTTCTCTAATTCTCTCTTTCTCTCTTTCTTTCTTTCTCTCTCTCGGAGGACCTGAGCCCTAGGACCATGCCTCAGGACTACCTGGCATGATGACTCCTTGCTGTCCCCAGCCCACCTGGCCCTGCTGCTGCTCCAGTTTCAACTGTTCTGCCTGCGGCTATGGAACCCTGACCTGTTCACCGGACGTGCTACCTGTCCCAGACCTGCTGTTTTCAACTCTCTAGAGACAGCAGGAGTGGTAGAGATGCTCTCAATGATCGGCTATGAAAAGCCAACTGACATTTACACCTGAGGTGCTGACTTGTTGCACCCTCGACAACTGTGATTATTATTATTTATGAACATTTGAACATCTTGGCCATGTTCTGTTATAATCTCCACCCGGCACAGCCAGAAGAGGACTGGCCACCCCTCATAGCCTGGTTCCTCTCTAGGTGTCTTCCTAGGTTTTGGCCTTTATGGGGAGTTTTTCCTAGCCACCGTGCTTCTACACCTGCATTGCTTGCTGTTTGGGGTTTTAGGCTGGGTTTCTGTACAGCACTTTGAGATATCAGCTGATGTAAGAAGGGCTATATAAATACATTTGACTTGATTTGATTTGACTGGTAGGGAGGGAGACTGGGAGTGAGGGAGACTGGGAGGAGGGGGGAGGTACGAAGGGTTTGTGTGGGATACAGATCTGACTTGTAGACTTTAGATTTGGGGAATTTAGTTATAATTTGTGGTGGGAGCCTGGTTCATTACCTGCGTGGAGTTAAGCCTCAAGACTGTGGTCTTCCAGAAGTTGGGTTTCTGAGAGCGATCTGGAGGTCTGGAGGTCCTGAACATGAGAACATGCTCATGTTGTTATTCCAGGCCCTACACAGCCATAACTCTCACAACTGTCTAACCACCCTTCTAGGCACACACACACGCACGCACGCACACACACACACACACATGCACACAGAGGCACATACACGCACACACACACACACACACGCACGCACGCACACACACACACACACAGAGGCACATACACGCACGCACACACACACACACGCACACAGAGGCACACACACACACACACACACACACACACACACACACACACACACACACACACACACACACACACACAGAGGCACATACACACACACACATACACACACACACACACACACACACACACACACACACACACACACACACACACAGAGGCACATACACACACACACATACACACACACACACACACACACACACATACACACACACACACACACACACACACACACACACGTCTAGGCCTAAAGTCCATGGACCAGTACTGATGTTTCCAGAGACAGTAACAGTCCTTTCACACATTCAGTGCTCCACTGTGTTATCGCTTCTCTTCATTGGTTTGGAGAACGTGTATATTGTCCTATATCCACATATATACTGTAATCGTCCTGTATTTGGAGGTATGTGTCTGTCTGTTTATATGTTATTACTTGTATTGTGAAGGATGCATTTTCACATCGTGGTCAATAGCTGCCGGCTTTATGCAACGTGTTAAACTGAGGTTTTCTGAATTCTAAATTCTGAAATGGAACTCACTCAGGTGGTTTGGGTTTCATTACTTGAATCAACTTTGGGATGTTTTCTCTGCCAATTCCTGCCTGGATACGGTACCCACTTCCTTAGCAACCGCATGGCCGACGGCTATTTTTGCGTGTGTGATGCAGACATGAGCTTTGGATGTGTGTGTGTGTGTGTGTGTGTGTGTGTGTGTGTGTGTGTGTGTGTGTGTGTGTGTGTGTGTGTGTGTGTGTGTGTGTGTGTGTGTGTGTGTGTGTGTGATGGAGACAGGGGACAGCAGCTTCAGGACTCAGCTGTTGATGGAATCATATTCCTTTTTCTCATTACTGTACCTTCCTACTCCATGTGAGACCAGAACCACCAGGTCTGTCTGTCTCACACACACACACACACACACACACACACACACACACACACACACACACACACACACACACACACACACACACACACACACACACACACACACACACAAAGACACACACAAAGACGCATACACACACAGTCTGTCTGTCTGTCAGTCAGTCAGTCAGTCAGTCAGTCTGTCTGTCTGTCTGTCTGTCTGTCTGTCTGTCTCACACACACACACACACACACACACACACACACAAAGACACACACAAAGACGCATACACACACAGTCTGTCTGTCAGTCAGTCAGTCTGTCTGGGACCACCAAACTGTGTGTGCCTATAAGGAGAGGTGGCCTATCCTCTGTGAACAGCATCTGTCAAATATCATTGGAACAGTGTGTGTGTGTGTGTGTGTGTGTGTGTGTGTGTGTGTGTGTGTGTGTGTGTCTTCTAATGTAAATGTTAATAGTTAAATGAAAAGATACTGGTGATCTTGATGCTACACAGATTACGTGGATCTTTATGAGAGATGCTGCAGACTTAATACACCTTCATCTGGTTGTAAAGACAAAATCACTGAGATCCCTAGAGAACATACACTATATATACAAAAGTATGTGGACACCCCTTCAAATGAGTGGATTTGGCTGTTACAGCCACGCCCGCCCGTTGCTGACAGGTGTATGAAATGGAGCACACACTCATGCAATCTCCATAGACAAACATTGACAGTAGAACGGTCCTTACTGAAGAGCTCAGTGACTTTCCTCGTGGCACCACCGTCATAGGATGCCACCTTTCCAACAAGTCAGTTCGTCAGATTTCTGCCCTGTTAGAGCTTCTCTGGCCAACTTTTAAGTGATGTTATTGTGAAATGGCTCAGTGCAACAACGGCTCAGCTGCAAAGTGGTAGGCCACACAAGCTCACACAACGGCACCGCCGAGTGCTGAAGCACGTAACGCGTAAAAAAATCGGCTGTCCTCGGTTGCAACACTCCACTACCGAGTTCCAAACTGCCTCTGGAAGCAACGTCAGCACAAGTAAGTGTTTGTCGGGAGTTTCATTAAATGGGTTTCCATGGCCCGAGCAGCCGCACACATGTGCAATGCAAAGCGTCGGCTGGAGTGGTGTACACTGTAGCTCACCACCATTGGACTCTGAGGCAGTGGAAACATGTTTTTCTGGAGTGATGAATCACGATTCACAATCTGGCAGTCCGACGGACGAAACTGGGTTTGGCGGATGCCAGGAGAACGCTACCTGCCCGAATGCATAGTGCCAACTGTAAAGTTTGGTGGAGGAAGAATAATTGTCTGGGGCTGTTTTTTCATGGTTCGGGCCCCTTAGTTCTGGTGAAGGGAAATCTTAATGCTACAGCATACAATGACATTCTAGACGATTCTGTGCTTCCAACTTTGTGACAACAGTTTGGGGAAGGCCATTTCCTGTTTCAGCATGACAATGCCCCTGTGCACAAAGTGAGGTCCATACAGAAATGGTTTTTCGAGATCGGTGTGGAAGAACTTGACTGGCCTGCACAGAGCCCTGACCTCAACCCCATCGAACACCTTTGGGATGAATTGGAACGCCGACTGCGAGCCAGGCCTAATCCCCCCCACATCAGTGCCCGACCTCACTAAAGCTCTTGTGGCTAAATGGAAGCAAGTCCCCCTGCAGCAATGTTCCAACATCTAGTGGAAAGCCTTCCCAGAAGAGTGGAGGCTGTTATAGCAGCAAATGAGGGGACCAACTCCATATTAATGATTTTAGAATGAGATGTTCGACAAGCAGGTGTCCAGGTCATGTAGTGTACATGGACATAATCATCTGAAATGCAATGATTAAAACAAAGTTCAATTACAACATATCAACATTAACTCATCAACTCACTGCACGAGATCTTTTGCTCTTCTGTTGTGATGAATGTATATAAAATCACCTTGATTATCATCGTATAACAACATTTTATTTGATCAACAGAACTTGTTTAATGTGTGATGTCACTCCCCTTTACTGTAACGATAACACAAAGTTGACTTGCAAATGACTGAGATAATTAGCTACTTGATTGTGATAGAGTTGAGATAAAGTTGTACCTGTAGTAGAAGAAGCTAATTGTGGCTCAGTTGGTAGAGCATGGTGTTTGCAATGGTGTTTGCAACGCCAGGGTTGTGGGTTCGATTCCCACGGGGGGCAAGTACGGGGGAAAAAATAAATGAAAAATAATGTATGAATTGAAATGTATGCATTCACTACTGTAAGTCGCTCTGGATAAGAGCATCTGCTAAATGATGTAGAAGAAGAAGGTTTACTTGACTGTACATGCAGAGGAACTTGTAGCTTTGTGAGTCATTCAGGCACAGCCAAACACCTAAAGACAGGGAATACCACGAGACAAGAAGACCAAAACTAAACAGATTGAGTTAAAACGCTCAATGCAGCAATGACTGCGTGTTTGTTTTGGATTCCGTTTCCTTGGTTTACCTTCCTGCTGGGAATCTGATGATGACGTCATAGCTAAAGACAATGTCCAAGAAGCGTAGGACAGCAGCTGTGCAATTACCTTTTAAGGAAGTAGTTCTTGAAGTGGAATGAAAGAGGAGCTGCTGTACTCTTTAGGTACGGGTGCTCATTTATATTTTACAGTACACTCTTAGAGATAAAAAAAAAAGGATTCCAAAAAAGGTTATTCGGTTGTCCCCATATGAGAGCCCTTTTTTGGTTCCAGGTAGAACCCTTTGGGGTTCCACGTAGAACCCTCCGTGGAAAGGGTTCTACATGGAACCAAAAAGGGTTCTACAAAGGGTTCTCTTACGGGGAAAGCCGAATAACCTTTTTAGGTTAAAGATAGCAACTTGTTTTCTGAGAGTGTACAGGTGTCACGGTTGTCGTATGGATTGGACCAAAACGCAGCGGGAATATGTATACTCTTCTTCTTTTGAAGAAGGAGAAACAAATAAATACGTATACCCCCCCAAAAAAATAATAAAAATAAATAAAAATAAAAAATAAATAAAAATGAAACAGTCCTGTCAGGTGCAACAAACACTAAACAAGGAACCCACAAAAATCCCACAGAAAAACACTCCTCTTAAATAGGACCTTCAATTAGAAGCACCTAGGAGCAGCTGCTTCCAATTGAAGGTCAACCCAACAAACACCACATAGAAATAGACATACTAGAACTAACATAGAACTAAACTAACAAGAACATAGCCCAACAAACCCCGAAACACTCTAAACAAACACACCCCTGCCACGTCCTGACCAAACTACAATAACAAATGACCCCTTTACTGGTCAGGACATGACACCAGGGGTTCATATTTTAGAGCCTATAGCTGCAGGTAAACAGGTGCTGGTGAACATCAGCCCAAATCAACCATAAAGCACTGGTATGTTTTGAGAATGGTGACGTTAAACTATGTCTTGTTTGTTCCCCGAAGGTCATGATTCCTATTGCTACCAGAGGGAATTATAGACTGGTATTTAGATACAAGTCCACCAAACACTGACAACTCTCTCTGGCTGCGTTTAGACAGGCAGCCCAATTCTAATCTTTTTCCCACTTAATTAGTCTTTTGTCCAATCACATCAGATCTTTTCACATCAGATCTTTTTCAGAGCTGATCTGATTAATTGGTCTTTTGACCAATCAGAATTGGGCTGTCTGTTTAAACGCAGCCAATGTGTCTGATGTCTGTGACACATTCATTAACAACTGGATCCTGGTCAGTCTGTGGTCAGTCCTGGATCTGTGGGCAGTCCTGGTTCTGTGGTCAGTCCTGGTTATGTGGTCAGTCCTGGTTCTGTGGTCAGTCCTGGTTCTGTGGGCAGTCCTGGTTCTGTGGTCAGTCCTGGTTCTGTGGGCAGTCCTGGATCTGTGGTCAGTCCTGGTTCTGTGGTCAGTCCTGGATCTGTGGTCAGTCCTGGTTCTGTGGGCAGTCCTGGTTCTGTGGTCAGTCCTGGTTCTGTGGTCAGTCCTGGATCTTGGTCAGTCTATACACATATCTTTTGACGTAATAGGCATTCCAATTTCCAAGATAACATCTTTGATTGATTCAAATGAGATCAGGCGGCAGCAAAAGTGGCGCAGCGGTCTAAGGCACTGCATCTCAGTGATAGAGGCGTCACTACAGATCACATCAGTGTTGGGGTCAATTCCATTTTAATTCCAATTCCACGTTTTCCTAATTGAAAAACATTAAAGAGAATTGGAATTTCAGTGTACTTCCTGAATTGACTGGAATTGAAATGAAATTGACCCCAACCGTGGAATATAAATAATGTAGGCCTTTGCACTTTGTCTGTGCAGTAAGCTTTCGCTTCAGGAAAAAAAAAAGCAGCTGCTTAGAGGTAAACTGTTGTTTTTTCTTTTCTTCACACAATGTGTTGAAATACTTTTACTCTGTCGACAGACTATTATCCAACAACCCAGTGTCACACACAAAAAAAACTGTGCTTTGATCTGCTGTATCAAAGATTCTGACAGAGGAAACAGTGCTCTAATAGTCCCCTCCCCCTCTCTGTTATTATCCAATAGGCGCCCCCTACTCTTGTCACATCCTGACCATAAAAAGCTTTTATTTTTCTATGGTAGAGTAGGTCAGGGCGTGACAGAGGGTTTTGTCTAGTTTAATTATGTCTATGTTGGTTCTAGTTTCTTTTTTCTATGTTGGGGTTTTTGTCTAGTTTATTTATTTCTATGTGGGGTTCTAGTTGTTGTATTTCTATGTTTTTGGGGGGGGGATGATCTCCAATTAGAGGCAGCTCGTTGTCTCTAATTGGGGATCATATTTAAGTGGTTGTTTTTCCCACCTGGGTTTGTGGGAGATTATTTTGAGTAAGTGTATGTTGCACCGCTTCGTCACGGTTTGTTGTTTTTGTTCATTCGTTTATTTGTATGTCTTGCATAGTTTCACAGTTATAATAAAATGTGGAACGATACACACGCTGCGCCTTGGTCTTCATCATACGACAAACGTGACAATTCTCCCATTAGATAGAACGCCTGTGCGGAAAACAACCGGTGGTTACCTAGGTTACCCCGTAGGATCACTGCAACAACAACAACAAAAACTTAACCTTTTTTCAAATGTTCTTGTTGTCTGCTTGTTTTAGTCAATTACAAAAAATACATTTAAGAAAAATACAACATGTCTAAAGATTACTTTTCAACATTGTCTTCTCCCGATGCGTTCTCACTACTTAGAAAAGCATAATATTGTTGGGTTTCCCTTATGCCCCTTTCCATGAGTGAGTGCTAGCTAGCTACCGACCGGAACATTAAGCTAGTCAAGACCAACAACACAAACAAAACGGACTATATACATTAGTGAGTGGAGTTACAAACTGACTATACTAAACAAGTTAAATGTCTTACATGTGATTAAATGTTTTCCACACACATAGCTAGCGACGTGTAGCCTACTTGGACACCGGCTCCCCACATTTCCCACTCTGAATAGCCTGAAGCCACAGGGCTCTTATCGCAGGCTTTATTTCCCAACGTAGCAGCATTGTGAACTGTAGGTAGGGATTTTTGACCTGGTTACATATACAGTACATTGAACAACACAGCAGCTTTAGTTCACCATGTTTTGTTATTTCTCTAGAACCAAAAAAAAATGTATGACAAAGTTGTCTCTTTAACACTGGGGGTTGATGGGAAAGTTTGTTTTCCCCAATTTGTGGGTGTGGTCGAGGGGAATTCCTTATCATCAGGTGAAAATCAACTCACAGTATTGGAGAACTCTGCCCTTCTGGTTAAATAAAATATACTAAAATCATTGTAAACTGTAAAATAACAAAGAAATCAGATCATAGGTATTTTAATTTAGGGAATCTGTTCCCAAGTGTTCCCACGCATAAATAAAAAAAGAATATGTGATCATATTCCAATGTAATCAAAGTTTTAAATTACTCTGTTTTTTTTTATCAAATACTGTATTTGTTTGGGATTCTTGCGGTCAATGGTTCATTTTAACATCGGAGGCAGAGACCAAGAGCCCAGAGCTCATCATCAAGTCACATACTATGATACTGGCACATCTAGAAATTGACGCTTGGCAGCGAGACAACGTGAGACTGAGAGGAAAATCAAAAATGTAATCCTGCTTTTGATAAGATATTTAGACTCCTGAGGGATGAAACGCTGGCTCCCTTTGAAAGCATTCCCAGTCACCATTGATCTCATGTCAGACAAATGAAACATTTACACGAGAAAAGCTAGTACATAGAAAAACATTGTTAAAAAAAACCTCTCTCTCGCTCTCTCTGAACTAAACCTATCTCTCTACCTTTCTATCTGAGGACAGCAGGAACACAGTATTGTTATAATTTATGTGTCTGTCTGTCCTCTGTTTCTATTTCCTCTGTTTCTATTACCTCTGTTTCTATTACCTCTGTTTCTATTACCTTCCTCTGTTTCTATTACCTCTGTTTCTATTACCTCTGTTTCTATTATCTCTGTTTCTATTACCATCCTCTGTTTCTATTACCATCCTCTGTTTCTATTACCTCTGTTTCTATTACCTCTGTTTCTATTACCATCCTCTGTTTCTATTATCTCTGTTTCTATTACCATCCTCTGTTTCTATTACCTCTGTTTCTATTACCATCCTCTGTTTCTATTACCATCCTCTGTTTCTATTACCATCCTCTGTTTCTATTACCTCTGTTTCTATTATCTCTGTTTCTATTACCATCCTCTGTTTCTATTACCATCCTCTGTTTCTATTACCTCTGTTTCTATTACCTCTGTTTCTATTATCTCTGTTTCTATTACCATCCTCTGTTTCTATTACCTCTGTTTCTATTACCATCCTCTGTTTCTATTACCATCCTCTGTTTCTATTACCATCCTCTGTTTCTATTACCTCTGTTTCTATTACCATCCTCTGTTTCTATTACCTCTGTTTCTATTACCTCTGTTTCTATTACCTCTGTTTCTATTACCTCTGTTTCTATTACCTCTGTTTCTATTACCATCCTCTGTTTCTATTACCTCTGTTTCTATTATCTCTGTTTCTATTACCATCCTCTGTTTCTATTACCATCCTCTGTTTCTATTACCATCCTCTGTTTCTATTACCTCTGTTTCTATTACCTCTGTTTCTATTACCTCTGTTTCTATTACCATCCTCTGTTTCTATTACCTCTGTTTCTATTACCATCGTCTGTTTCTATTATCTCTGTTTCTATTACCATCCTCTGTTTCTTCCTCCTATTAAACGGTTTACCCTCAAGGAACACTGCATTGTTAATTACTGCTAACAACACACACACACACACACACGCACGCACAGACAGACACACACACTTTGGTTTCCATTGGTAAATACACCCCCTTATGGAAACCAATGGAAAGCTCTCCTGAAGGGTTTGTGACAGACTGGATAGTGTTAGGCTAGCTGGAAACCTGAAACACATTCTCCTTTACCAGAACAATGTACGACCACCCAGTAATCTAACTGGACATGCCGTTTGATGCTCCTCAAATGTTTAGTTTCACACAGGCCTCTAACTCACAAATTACAGAGACACAAGGGGAAGTGTTTCAGCCTGGTCCCAGTTTGTGTTGTTAAGACAGCAGTCGGCTAGAGAAAACACTAACTGTTCTGAAACCCAGGCTACGTGCCTTTTATTCTGCCCCTGAAAGGTTTTGTAATCACAGTCGTCTTTACAATGCCACATCACTCAGTCCAGACCATTGACATTCAGGGTAAACACACAGAGGATTACTTTTGGCCTGGTCCCAGATATTTTTGGTGCTTTTTAGCTAACTCCTATGGTTTGCTTATACAGTAACAAACTTATAAGAAGCCTTTTTATCATCAAATGGTTAGTTTCACAGGCCTCTGGTCCTCTAAGCCTTTTATCATCCACATCATTGACATTCAGGGCTTGTGGCTGTGAATTTTGTAGAAAGAGGCATTGAACCAAATCCGATGGCATTATTATAGACCTTTTGTTTTACAGATGAGAAAGGAAACAGAATAGGACATTGATCCCTCAGTGGAGAGAAAGAGAGAGATAGAGTTATATGGCAAGAAAAAGGGAGAGAAAGAGAAAGAGAGAGAGAAAGAGAAAGAGGGAGAGAGAGAGAAAGGGAGAGAAAGAGAAAGAGAGAGAGAAAGAGAAAGAGGGAGAGAGAGAGAAAGGGAGAGAAAGAGAAAGGGAGATCTCACACTTCATTCTCAGGCCACATCCTCCATATCTGTCTCAGTGAAGTCTGACTAATGTCCATTTAATTCACTAACAGATTATCAAAGACATTTCAATTAGTGATCATAGAAAAGATGGATTGTCAAAGTGTCGTGCGACGTGGGTCATTTTTTAAATTGTATTTTAAATTTAATCTTTATTTAACTAGGCAAGTCGGTTAAGAACAAATTCTTATTTACAATGACGGTCTACCAAAAGGCAAAAGGGCTCCTGCGGGGACAGGGGCCTGGGATTAACAATAGAGACTACACAACACTACATAAAGAGAGACCTAAGACAACAACATAGCAAGGCAGCAACACATGACAACACAGCATGGTAGCAACACAACATGGTAGAAGCACAAAACATGGTACAAACATTATTGGGCACAGACAACAGCACAAAGGACAAGAAGGTAGAGACAACAATACATCACATAAAGCAGCCACAACTGTCAGTAAGAGTTTCCATGATTGAGTCTTTGAATGAAGAGATGGAGATAAAACTGTCCAGTTTGAGTGTTTGTTGCAGCTCGTTCCAGTCGCTAGCTGCAGCGAACTGAAAAGAGGAGCGACCCAGGGATGTGTGTGCTTTGGGGACCTTTAACAGAATGTGACTGGCAGAACGGGTGTTGTATGTGGAGGATGAGGGCTGCAGTAGATATCTCAGATAGGGGGGAGTGAGCCCTAAGAGGGTTTTATAAATAAGCATCAACCAGTGGGTCTTGCGACAGGTACACAGAGATGACCAGTTTACAGAGGAGTATAGAGTGCAGTGACGTGTCCTATAAGGAGCATTGGTGGCAAGTCTGATGGCCGAATGGTAAAGAACATCTAGCCGCTCGAGAGCACCCTTACCTGCCAATCTATAAATTATGTTTCCGTAATCTAGCATGGGTAGGATGGTCATCTGAATCAGGGTTAGTTTGGCAGCTGGGGTGAAAGAGGAGCGATTATGATAGAGGAAACCAAGTCTAGATTTAACTTTAGCCTGCAGCTTTGATATGCGCTGAGAGACACGTTGGAGAAAGAGAAAGAGACGGATTGTCAAAGTGCCGTGCGACGAGAGGAAGAAGAGGGGCCGGGCGAGACGAGAAAAACATGCAAATTAAATAAGGCTATTTTTTTTCATTTTTCATGCACAGAGAGAGAGAGAGAGAGAGAGAGAGAGAGAGAGAGACACACAGACACAGAGAGAGAGAGAGAGAGAGAGCGAGCGAGAGAGAGAGAGAGAGAGACAGAGAGTCACAGAGAGACACAGAGAGAGAGACACAGAGAGACACAGAGAGACACAGAGAGAGAGAGAGAGAGAGAGAGAGAGAGACAGAGAGAGAGACAGAGACAGAGACAGAGACAGAGAGACAGAGACAGAGACAGAGACAGAGACAGAGAGAGAGAGAGAGAGAGAGAGAGAGAGAGAGAGAGAGAGAGAGAGACAGAGAGACAGAGAGACACAGAGAGACACACAGAGAGAGAGAGAGAGAGAGAGAGAGAGAGAGAGAGAGACAGAGAGAGAGAGAGAGAGAGAGACAGAGACAGAGACAGAGACAGAGACAGAGACAGAGAGAGAGAGAGAGAGAGAGAGAGAGAACGCACGCTCACACGCTCTCTCTCTTTTTCCAAACAGCCCAAAATAATGATTTATCCTAATGAGATGATGACTCAACAGGCTTCTGATTGAATCTGCCTGAGAAGCAGGAGACACAGCAGGAGACCCTTTGGAGAGAGAGTCTTTCTGCACTTTCCTCTCAAATAACGGAATAGATTCAACACAGTCCAAATGGGGGGAGAGGGTAGACAAAGAGAATGTAGGTCCTGTGTGTGCGATGGAGAGAGAGGGAGAGAGAGAGGGAGGAGGAGATGGAGAGTGAGGGAGAAAGAGAGAGGGAGGAGTAGGTGGAGAGAGAGGGAGAGAGCGATAGGGAGAGAGAGAAAGAAAGAGAGAGAGAGAGGAGGAGATGGAGAGAGAGCGAGAGAGAGAGAGGAGGAGATGGAGAGAGAGAGGGGGAGAGAGAGGAGCAGGGCTAGAGGGAGAATGAGAGACAGAGGGACTGCATAAATTGGTGAGACAGAAGGACTGCATAAAAAGTAAACCACTTCAGTTAAGTGTGCAACACATGAAATATAGAACAGTTAGTCTGGCTAAAACTTGAATGCCCAATATTGGGAGAAGGCACTCTAAGTATATCTGTCTACAAAAATAAACAGCTTGTAGTTAGATATTTAACATAGAGACATAGTAAGGGAATGAAGTTATAGAGGAGCAGAGATTGAGAGGAAAACATTGGATCTATTGTATTTAATTATGATGGTATTATGTGTTTTTAAATATCTTTCTACTTTTTACTATTGAGCTCTCATTACAGATTCATTCCAATGTATGAACTTGCACTTACAAATGCCCCCCCCCCAAAAAAAACCAAACTGGATTGCAATGTTGTGCAGCCCTTGTGACTGTGCTTGTGACTGTGTTACAATTCCTCCATTATAACTGTAAAAACACAATAACGTAACCAAATAGATGTGCTGCTCTTATGCCCACTGGTCCTTTCAGTACGCTGAGAGAGAGGCAGGGAGGGAGGGCAATCTAACACACACACACACACACACACACACTAACACACTCACTTCACTTCATCAGCTCAAGTATCCTCGCACCACGAGGCCACTCCACGTTACTTCTCAACCGTGAAAATAGCATCAGCCAAACGGTATAAATATTTATGGACATTAATAGCAAAAAAACCGGGGCAAGTATATGCAGAATGTTGCTTCTGTGGCAGTGATGATGGGTCTTGATTTGTTTTTCTCACCGAGGAGAGAATATACTCCAAGTGAATGTCGCCACGACAACTGTCTCGGGCTCCATGACAACAGAGTTCACTCACCAAGTGAGCCAGGAGGAGGGAGTTGGCCCTGCCACCGAATCTAGCGGCACTCTGACAAAATAAGGGTAAAAATCAACTCAAATTTCAAATCAAATGTTATTTGTCACATGCTTGGTAAACAACAGGTGTAGACTAACAGTGAAATTATTCCTTACGGACCCTTCCCAACAATGAAGAAAGAAACATATAGAAAAATAATAAAACAAGGAATAAATACACAATGAGAAACAATAACTTGGATATATACACAGGGTACCAGTACTGAGTCAATGTGCAGGGGTATGAGGTAATAACTTGGATATATATACAGGGTACCAGTACTGAGTCAATGTGCAGGGGTACGAGGTAATAACTTGGATATATACACAGGGTACCAGTACTGAGTCAATGTGCAGGGGTATGAGGTAATAACTTGGATATATACACAAGGTACCAGTACTGAGTCAATGTGCAGGGGTATGAGGTAATAACTTGGATATATACACAGGGTACCAGTACTGAGTCAATGTGCAGGGGTATGAGGTAATAACTTGGATATATACACAGGGTACCAGTACTGAGTCAATGTGAAGGGGTACGAGGTAATAACTTGGATATATACACGGGGTACCAGTACTGAGTCAATGTGCAGGGGTACGAGGTAATAACTTGGATATATACACAGGGTACCAGTACTGAGTCAATGTGCAGGGGTACGAGGTAATAACTTGGATATATACACAGGGTACCAGTACTGAGTCAATGTGCAGGGGTATGAGGTAATAACTTGGATATATACACGGGGTACCAGTACTGAGTCAATGTGCAGGGGTACGAGGTAATAACTTGGATATATACACAGGGTACCAGTACTGAGTCAATGTGCAGGGGTACGAGGTAATAACTTGGATATATACACGGGGTTCCAGTACTGAGTCAATGTGCAGGGGTATGAGGTAATAACTTGGATATATACACAGGGTACCAGTACTGAGTCAATGTGCAGGGGTATGAGGTAATAACTTGGATATATACACAGGGTACCAGTACTGAGTCAATGTGCAGGGGTACGAGGTAATAACTTGGTTATATACACAGGGTACCAGTACTGAGTCAATGTGCAGGGGTACGAGGTAATAACTTGGATATATACACAGGGTACCAGTACTGAGTCAATGTGCAGGGGTACGAGGTAATAACTTGGATATATACACAGGGTACCAGTACTGAGTCAATGTGCAGGGGTACGAGGTAATAACTTGGATATATATACAGGGTACCAGTACTGAGTCAATGTGCAGGGGTACGAGGTAATAACTTGGATAAATACACAGGGTACCAGTACTGAGTCAATGTGCAGGGGTATGAGGTAATAACTTGGATATATACACGGGGTTCCAGTACTGAGTCAATGTGCAGGGGTATGAGGTAATAACTTGGATATATACACGGGGTTCCAGTACTGAGTCAATGTGCAGGGGTATGAGGTAATAACTTGGATATATACACAGGGTACCAGTACTGAGTCAATGTGCAGGGGAACGAGGTAATAACTTGGTTATATACACAGGGTACCAGTACTGAGTCAATATGCAGGGGTATGAGGTAATAACTTGGTTATATACACAGGGTACCAGTACTGAGTCAATGTGCAGGGGGGTATGAGGTAATAACTTGGTTATATACACAGGGTACCAGTACTGAGTCAATGTGCAGGGGTACGAGGTAATAACTTGGATATATACACAGGGTACCAGTACTGAGTCAATGTGCAGGGGTACGAGGTAATAACTTGGATATATACACAGGGTACCAGTACTGAGTCAATGTGCAGGGGTATGAGGTAATAACTTGGATATATACACAGGGTACCAGTACTGAGTCAATATACAGGGGTAAAAGGTAATAACTTGGATATACACAGGGTTCCAGTACTGAGTCAATGTGCAGGGGTACGAGGTAGTAACTTGGATATATACACAAGGTACCAGTACTGAGTCAATGTGCAGGGGTATGAGGTAGTAACTTGGATATATACACAGGGTACCAGTACTGAGTCAATGTGCAGGGGTATGAGGTAATAACTTGGCTTTATACACGGCGTACCAGTACTGAGTCAATGTGCAGGGGTATGAGGTAATAACTTGGATATATACACAGGGTACCAGTACTGAGTCAATGTGCAGGGGTATGAGGTAATAACTTGGATATATACACAGGGTACCAGTACTGAGTCAATGTGCAGGGGTATGAGGTAATAACTTGGATATATACACAGGGTACCAGTACTGAGTCAATATACAGGGGTATGAGGTAATAACTTGGATATACACAGGGTTCCAGTACTGAGTCAATGTGCAGGGGTACGAGGTAGTAACTTGGATATATACACAGGGTACCAGTACTGAGTCAATGTGCAGGGGTACGAGGTAATAACTTGGTTATATACACAGGGTACCAGTACTGAGTCAATGTGCAGGGGTACGAGGTAATAACTTGGATATATACACAGGGTACCAGTACTGAGTCAATGTGCAGGGGTACGAGGTAATAACTTGGATATATACACAGGGTACCAGTACTGAGTCAATGTGCAGGGGTACGAGGTAATAACTTGGATATATATACAGGGTACCAGTACTGAGTAAATGTGCAGGGGTACGAGGTAATAACTTGGATAAATACACAGGGTACCAGTACTGAGTCAATGTGCAGGGGTATGAGGTAATAACTTGGATATATACACGGGGTTCCAGTACTGAGTCAATGTGCAGGGGTATGAGGTAATAACTTGGATATATACACGGGGTTCCAGTACTGAGTCAATGTGCAGGGGTATGAGGTAATAACTTGGATATATACACAGGGTACCAGTACTGAGTCAATGTGCAGGGGAACGAGGTAATAACTTGGTTATATACACAGGGTACCAGTACTGAGTCAATATGCAGGGGTATGAGGTAATAACTTGGTTATATACACAGGGTACCAGTACTGAGTCAATGTGCAGGGGGGTATGAGGTAATAACTTGGTTATATACACAGGGTACCAGTACTGAGTCAATGTGCAGGGGTACGAGGTAATAACTTGGATATATACACAGGGTACCAGTACTGAGTCAATGTGCAGGGGTACGAGGTAATAACTTGGATATATACACAGGGTACCAGTACTGAGTCAATGTGCAGGGGTATGAGGTAATAACTTGGATATATACACAGGGTACCAGTACTGAGTCAATATACAGGGGTATGAGGTAATAACTTGGATATACACAGGGTTCCAGTACTGAGTCAATGTGCAGGGGTACGAGGTAGTAACTTGGATATATACACAAGGTACCAGTACTGAGTCAATGTGCAGGGGTATGAGGTAGTAACTTGGATATATACACAGGGTACCAGTACTGAGTCAATGTGCAGGGGTATGAGGTAATAACTTGGCTTTATACACGGCGTACCAGTACTGAGTCAATGTGCAGGGGTACGAGGTAATAACTTGGATATATACACAGGGTACCAGTACTGAGTCAATGTGCAGGGGTATGAGGTAATAACTTGGATATATACACAGGGTACCAGTACTGAGTCAATGTGCAGGGGTATGAGGTAATAACTTGGATATATACACAGGGTACCAGTACTGAGTCAATATACAGGGGTATGAGGTAATAACTTGGATATACACAGGGTTCCAGTACTGAGTCAATGTGCAGGGGTACGAGGTAGTAACTTGGATATATACACAGGGTACCAGTACTGAGTCAATGTGCAGGGGTATGAGGTAGTAACTTGGATATATACACAGGGTACCAGTACTGAGTCAATGTGCAGGGGTATGAGGTAGTAACTTGGATATATACACAGGGTACCAGTACTGAGTCAATGTGCAGGGGTATGAGGTAATAACTTGGATATATACACAGGGTACCAGTACTGAGTCAATGTGCAGGGGTATGAGGTAATAACTTGGCTTTATACACGGCGTACCAGTACTGAGTCAATGTGCAGGGGTACGAGGTAATAACTTGGATATATACACAGGGTACCAGTACTGAGTCAATGTGCAGGGGGGTATGAGGTAATAACTTGGTTATATACACAGGGTACCAGTACTGAGTCAATGTGCAGGGGTACGAGGTAATAACTTGGATATATACACGGGGTGCCAGTACTGAGTCAATGTGCAGGGGTACGAGGTAATAACTTGGATATATACACAGGGTACCAGTACTGAGTCAATGTGCAGGGGTATGAGGTAATAACTTGGATATATACACAGGGTACCAGTACTGAGTCAATATACAGGGGTATGAGGTAATAACTTGGATATACACAGGGTTCCAGTACTGAGTCAATGTGCAGGGGTACGAGGTAGTAACTTGGATATATACACAGGGTACCAGTACTGAGTCAATGTGCAGGGGTATGAGGTAGTAACTTGGATATATACACAGGGTACCAGTACTGAGTCAATGTGCAGGGGTATGAGGTAGTAACTTGGATATATACACAGGGTACCAGTACTGAGTCAATGTGCAGGGGTATGAGGTAATAACTTGGATATATACACAGGGTACCAGTACTGAGTCAATGTGCAGGGGTATGAGGTAATAACTTGGCTTTATACACGGCGTACCAGTACTGAGTCAATGTGCAGGGGTACGAGGTAATAACTTGGATATATACACAGGGTACCAGTACTGAGTCAATGTGCAGGGGTATGAGGTAATAACTTGGATATATACACAGGGTACCAGTACTGAGTCAATGTGCAGGGGTATGAGGTAATGACTTGGATATATGCACAGGGTACCAGTACTGAGTCAATGTGCAGGGGTACTAGGTAATAACTTGACTATATACAACGGGGTATCAGTACTGAGTCCGTGTGCAGGGGTACGAGGTAATTGAGGTAGATATGTACACATAGGTAGCAGTAAAGTGACTAGGCAACAGGATGGATAATAAACGGTAGCAGCCATGTACAGTATGTGATGAGTCAATAAGGGTCAATGCAGATAGTCCGTGTAGCTATTTGGTTCATTACTTAACAGTCTTATGTTTTGGGAGTAAAAACTGTTCAGGGTCTTGTTGGTTCCGGACTTGGTGCATCGGTACCGCTTGACAATTTTTAGGGCCTTCCTCTGACACTGCCTGGTATAGAGGTCCTGGATGGCAGGAAGCTTTGCCCCAGTGATGTACTGGGCTGTACGCACTACCCTCTGTAGTGCCTTGTGGTCGGATGCCGAGCAGTTGCCATACCAGGCGGTGATGCAGTCAGTCAAGATGCTCTCAATGGTGCAGCTGTCAAACTTTTTGAGGATCTGAGGGCCCATGCCGAATCTTTTCAGCCTCCTGATGGGGGAGATTCTTTCTGAATGTGTGTGTGTGTGTGTGTGTGTGTGTGTGTGTGTGTGTGTGTGTGTGTGTGTGTGTGTGTGTGTGTGTGTGTGTGTGTGTGTGTGTGTGTATGCGTGCGTGCGTGTGTGTGTGTGTGTGTGTGTGATCCTCTGAGAGAGAGGAGGAACTACATGTACACATCACAAAACAAGAACACAACAACGTGCATATTTATGTCACTATTATTATACCATTATACTATTATTACTCCATAGAGACAAGAAGAACAAAGCACATGGAAGTCATCCAGAGTCTTTGTTATTGTGAACACAGAGTCGGATGATGGTAGTTGGTATTTCTGGTAGTTGTGATGATGCTAGTTTGTATTGCTGGTAGTTGTGATGATGCTAGTTGGTATTTCTGGTAGTTGTGTTGATGCTAGTTTGTATTGCTGGTAGTTGTGATGATGCTAGTTGGTAGTTGTGATGATGCTAGTTTGTATTTCTGGTAGTTGTGTTGATGCTAGTTTGTATTTCTGGTAGTTGTGATGATGCTAGTTTGTAGTTGTGATGATGCTAGTTGGTAGTTGTGATGATGCTAGTTGGTATTTCTGGTACTTGTGATGATGCTAGTTTGTATGGCTGGTAGTTGTGTTGATGCTAGTTTGTATGGCTGGTAGTTGTGATGATGCTAGTTTGTAATGCTGGTAGTTGTGTTGATGCTAGTTTGTATGGCTGGTAGTTGTGATTATGCTAGTTTGTAGTTGTGATGATGCTAGTTTGTATGGCTGGTAGTTGTGATGATGCTAGTTTGTAGTTGTGATGATGCTAGTTTGTATGGCTGGTAGTTGTGATGATGCTAGTTTGTAGTTGTGATGATGCTAGTTTGTATTGCTGGTAGTTGTGAAGATGCTAGTTTGTAGTTGTGATGATGCTAGTTTGTATTTCTGGTAGTTGTGATGATGCTAGTTTGTATTTCTGGTAGTTGTGATGATGCTAGTTGGTAGTTGTGATGATGCTAGTTTGTATTGCTGGTAGTTGTGATGATGCTAGTTGGTATGGCTGGTAGTTGTGATGATGCTAGTTTGTATGGCTGGTAGTTGTGATGATGCTAGTTGGTAGTTGTGATGATGCTAGTTTGTATTTCTGGTAGTTGTGTTGATGCTAATTTGTATTGCTGGTAGTTGTGATGATGCTAGTTGGTAGTTGTGATGATGCTAGTTTGTATTTCTGGTAGTTGTGATGATGCTAGTTGGTAGTTGTGATGATGCTAGTTTGTATTGCTGGTAGTTGTGATGATGCTAGTTTGTATTGCTGGTAGTTGTGATGATACTAGTTTGTATTTCTTGTAGTTGTGATGATGCTAGTTTGTATTTCTGGTAGTTGTGATGATGCTAGTTGGTAGTTGTGTTGATGCTAGTTTGTATTTCTGGTAGTTGTGATGATGCTAGTTTGTAGTTGTGATGATGCTAGTTTGTATTGCTGGTAGTTGTGTTGATGCTAGTTTGTATTGCTGGTAGTTGTGATGATGCTAGTTTGTATTGCTGGTAGTTGTGATGATGCTAGTTTGTATTGCTGGTAGTTGTGATGATGCTAGTTTGTATGGCTGGTAGTTGTGATGATGCTAGTTTGTATTTCTGGTAGTTGTGATGATGCTAGTTGGTAGTTGTGTTGATGCTAGTTTGTATTTCTGGTAGTTGTGATGATGCTAGTTTGTAGTTGTGATGATGCTAGTTTGTATTGCTGGTAGTTGTGATGATGCTAGTTTGTATTGCTGGTAGTTGTGATGATGCTAGTTTGTATTGCTGGTAGTTGTGATGATGCTAGTTTGTATTGCTGGTAGTTGTGATGATGCTAGTTTGTATGGCTGGTAGTTGTGATGATGCTAGTTTGTATTTCTGGTAGTTGTGTTGATGCTAGTTTGTATTGCTGGTAGTTGTGATGATGCTAGTTGGTAGTTGTGTTGATGCTAGTTTGTATTGCTGGTAGTTGTGATGATGCTAGTTTGTATGGCTGGTAGTTGTGATGATGCTAGTTTGTATTTCTGGCTTACTGGTGTTCTTCCATGCTGTCCATGGGAGGGGTGCGTCACTTAAGTGGGTTGAGTCACTGACGTGGTCTTCCTGTCTGGGTTGGCGCCCCCCCCCCCTTGGGTTGTGCCATGGCGGAAATCTTTGTGGGCTATACTCGGCCTTGTCTCAGGATGGTAAGTTGGTGGTTGAAGATACCCCTCTAGTGGTGTGGGGGCTGTGCTTTGGCAAAGTGGGTGGGGTTATATCCTGCCTGTTTGGCCCTGTCCGGGGGTATCATCGGATGGGGCTACAGTGTCTTCTGATCCCTCCTGTCTCAGCCTCCAGTATTTATGCTGCAGTAGTTTATGTGTCGGGGGCTAGGGTCAGTCTGTTACATCTGGAGTATTTCTCTTGTCTTATCCGGTGTCCTGTGTGAATTTATATATGCTCTCTCTAATTCTCTCTTTCTCTCTTTCTTTCTTTCTTTCTTTCTCTCGGAGGACCTGAGCCCTAGGACCATGCCTCAGGACTACCTGGCATGATGACTTCTTGCTGTCCCCAGTCCACCTGGCCATGCTGCTGCTCCAGTTTCAACTGTTCTGCCTGCGGCTATGGAACCCTGACCTGTTCACCGGACGTGCTTGTTGCACCCTCGACAACTACTATGATTATTATTGTTTGACCATGCTGGTCATTTATGAACATTTTAACATCTTGACCATGTTCTGTTATAATATCCACCCGGCACAGCCAGAAGAGGACTGGCCACCCCTCATAGCCTGGTTCCTCTCTAGGTTTCTTCCTAGGTTTTTGGCCTTTCTAGGGAGTTTTTACTAGGGAGTTTTTCCTAGCCACCGTGCTTCTACACCTGCATTGCTTGCTGTTTGGGGTTTTAGGCTGGGTTTCTGTACAGCACTTTGAGATTTCAGCTGATGTACGAAGGGCTATATA
The DNA here is from genome assembly GCF_901001165.1 of Salmo trutta. NCBI lineage: Eukaryota > Metazoa > Chordata > Actinopteri > Salmoniformes > Salmonidae > Salmo > Salmo trutta. The sequence continues at coordinate 54,806,584 of NC_042963.1, forward strand.
AATAAATTTGATTTGATTTGATTTGATATTTCTGGTAGTTGTGATGATGCTAGTTTGTATGGCTGGTAGTTGTGTTGATGCTAGTTTGTATTGCTGGTAGTTGTGTTGATGCTAGTTTGTATTTCTGGTAGTTGTGATGATGCTAGTTTGTATTGCTGGTAGTTGTGATGATGCTAGTTTGTATTTCTGGTAGTTGTGTTGATGCTAGTTTGTATTTCTGGTAGTTGTTATGATGCTAGTTTGTATTTCTGGTAGTTGTGATGATGCTAGTTTGTATTGCTGGTAGTTGTGAGGATGCTAGTTTGTATTGCTGGTAGTTGTATGTTGTGTTTTATTGTGATGGTAAAATCTTTATTTTCATTTAACTTGAAACTTCAACTTCTTATCTGGAAGCTGCTGAGTAGTCATGGTGATTACCTAATGCATGAATCACAAGATATATAAATACATTCTGAATAAAAACAATATTCTGTGGAGGCTTCCAGTATGCAGGAGATGTAAGGGATTATTAGAATTTCACATTCCCCAGCCTAATGTCTGTCAAAACTCCTTAACATTGTCTTTTATAAGGTGTGGGAGATTTACTACGGTTCGGCTGTCAGAAAATGTATTGGGGGAACATATGAAGAACATTTGTACACAGACAGAAGCACACACACTCAGACACACACACACACACAGCTCAGTCGGGGTTCCGGGGTGAGCCTGTCAGTCCTGAAGTTGTGTGAACACAGACATGATTTCTCTTTGCTTTGACATCTCCTCAGGGAGAGAACAGGGATGGGGGCTGAGTATTCGTTTGACTGTTTTAGCTCTGCAGCGGGCGGATGAGAGAGAAAGACAGGAAACACAAAGATAAAGCAGAGACGCGTGTGTCGAGAAGAAGATGAGAGTTATTACCTGTGTGTGTGTGTGTGTGTGTGTGTGTGTGTGTCTGTGTGTGTCCGTTGATGTGTGTGTTATCAGGGTGTGTGTGTGTGTGTGTGTGTGTGTGTGTGTGTGTGGTGTGTGTGGTGTGTGTGTGTGTGTGTGTGTGTAACAGCAGGATCCTAGGATTAAGATGTGGAGCAGGAGAGAGAGAGAGAGAGAAGAAAGAGAGGAGAGATCTGGAGAGAATGGCTTTCAAGGTAACACTGATTTCACTCCCAAACTCTCAAAGCGTCACCCTCCACACGTCGCCCAGAGCCACACGCCCTCTGTCTGCTGGGGGATTATTGGAAAATGTCCTGTCTGCATGAAGATGGAGAAAGTCGTAAATCCACCGTTACGAAAGAGGAAACAAAAATAAAAAGTTGCGATTTTTGATTAAAAAGTTTTGGTTTTGAATCAACATAATTCAGGGTTTCCTTTGTTGATGCTCAATCTTCATATGACAACACATCCTATTCTCCCCAGAGCCAGCCACCCAGAGCCAGCCAGCCAGAGCCAGCCACCCAGTGCCAGCCAGCCACCCAGAGCCAGCCACCCAGTGCCAGCCACCCAGAGCCAGTCACCCAGAGCCAGCCACCCAGAGCCAGTCACCCAGAGCCAGCCAGCCAGTGCCAGCCACCCAGTGCCAGCCAGCCACCCAGAGCCAGCCACCCAGAGCCAGCCACCCAGAGCCAGCCACCCAGAGCCAGCCACCCAGAGCCAACCACCCAGAGCCAGCCACCTAGAGCCAGCCACCCAGAGCCAGCCAGCCACCCAGAGCCAGCCACCCAGAGCCAGTCACCCAGAGCCAGCCACCCAGAGCCAGCCAGCCACCCAGAGCCAACCACCCAGAGCCAGCCAGCCAGCACCCAGAGCCAGCCACCCAGTGCCACCCAGCCACCCAGAGCCAGCCACCCAGAGCCAGCCAGCCACCCAGTGCCAGCCACCCAGAGCCAGCCAGCCAGCCACCCAGAGCCAGCCACCCAGAGCCAGCCAGCCAGCCACCCAGTGCCAGCCACCCAGCACCCAGAGCCAGCCACCCAGTGCCACCCAGCCACCCAGAGCCAGCCACCCAGTGCCAGCCACCCAGTGCCAGCCACCCAGCACCCAGAGCCAGTCACCCAGAGCCAGCCAGCCAGAGCCAGTCACCCAGAGCCAGCCACCCAGAGCCAGCCAGCCACCCAGAGCCAGCCACCCAGTGCCAGCCACCCAGAGCCAGCCACCCAGAGCCAGCCACCCAGAGCCAGCCACCCAGAGCCAGTCACCCAGAGCCAGCCACCCAGTGCCAGCCAGCCACCCAGAGCCAGCCACCCAGAGCCAGCCAGCCACCCAGAGCCAGCCAACCACCCAGTGCCAGCCACTCAGAGCCAGCCACCCAGAGCCAGCCAACCACCCAGAGCCAGCCACCCAGTGCCAGCCACCCAGTGCCAGCCACCCAGAGCCAGCCACCCAGAGCCAGCCACCCAGTGCCAGCCACCCAGTGCCAGCCACCCAGAGCCAGCCACCCAGAGCCAGCCACCCAGTGCCAGCCACCCAGAGCCAGCCACCCAGAGCCAGCCACCCAGAGCCAGCCAGCCACCCAGAGCCAGCCAGCCACCCAGAGCCAGCCACCCAGAGCCAGCCAGCCACCCAGAGCCAGCCACCCAGAGCCAGCCACCCAGTGCCAGCCACCCAGAGCCAGCCACCCAGTGCCAGCCACCCAGCCACCCAGAGCCAGCCACCCAGTGCCAGCCACCCAGAGCCAGCCACCCAGAGCCAGCCACCCAGCCCAACTGCCCGCTGACAGAGTAGTAGCACTGGGGATTCTATTTCAATACTTTAGATGTTTGATTTGACATTTTGCCTCCTTTGTTCCCATCTCCAAGACCACCGCATAGATTAACGCTCAGGATCACTTTTATTTAACGCTTAAAGTGTGTGTTTGGCAGTGAGACTATATGGAGAAGACATGGTGCTTTGTCCAGAGTGTATGTGATGTGATACAATTAGCCTTGATGTGATACAATTGACCTCTACTCCTGTCTGATAGAAGACTGTGACCTCTACTCCTGTCTGATAGAAGACTGTGACCTCTACTCCTGTCTGATAGAAGACTGTGACCTCTACTCCTGTCTGATAGAAGTCTGTGCCCTCTACTCTTGTCTGATAGAAGACTGTGACCTCTACTCTTGTCTGATAGAAGACTGTGACCTCTACTCCTGTCTGATAGAAGTCTGTGCCCTCTACTCTTGTCTGATAGAAGACTGTGACCTCTACTCTTGTCTGATAGAAGACTGTGACCTCTACTCCTGTCTAATAGAAGTCTGTGCCCTCTACTCTTGTCTGATAGAAGACTGTGACCTCTACTCTTGTCTGATAGAAGACTGTGACCTCTACTCCTGTCTGTGTGATGAAAGACTGTGACCTCTACTCCTGTCTGATAGAAGACTGTGACCTCTACTCCTGTCTGATAGAAGGCTGTGATCTCTACTCCTGTCTGATAGAAGACTGTGACCTCTACTACCGTCTGATAGAAGACTGTGACCTCTACTTCTGTCTGTGTGATGACTATGACCTCTACTCCTGTCTGATAGAAGCCTGTGACCTCTACTTCTGTCTGATAGAAGACTGTAACCTCTACTCCTGTCTGATAGAAGACTGTGGCCTCTACTCCTGTCTGATAGAAGACTGTGACCTCTACTCCTGTCTGATAGAAGACTGTGACCTCTACTCCTGTCTGATAGAAGACCTGGACCTCTACTTCTGTCTGATAGAAGACTGTGACCTCTACTCCTGTCTGATAGAAGACTGTGACCTCTACTCCTGTCTGATAGAAGGCTGTGACCTCTACTCCTGTCTGTGTGATGAAAGACTGTGACCTCTACTCCTGTCTGATAGAAGACTGTGACCTCTACTTCTGTCTGATAGAAGACTGTGACCTCTACTCCTGTCCGATAGAAGACTGTGACCTCTACTCCTGTCTGTGTGATGAAAGACTGTGACCTCTACTCCTGTCTGATAGAAGACTGTGACCTCTACTCCAGTCTGATAGAAGACTGTGACCTCTACTCCAGTCTGATAGAAGACTGTGACCTCTACTACTCTCTGATAGAAGACTGTGACCTCTACTGTGACCTCTACTGTGACCTCTGCTGTGACTGCTGCTGTGACCTCTGCTGTGACCTCTACTGTGAACTCTGCTGTGACCTCTGCTGTGACCTCTGCTGTGACCTCTGCTGTGACCTCTGCTGTGACCTCTGCTGTGACCTCTGCTGTGATCTCTGCTGTGACCTCTGCTGTGACCTCTGCTGTGACCTCTGCTGTGACCTCTGCTGTGACCTCTGCTGTGATCTCTGCTGTGATCTCTTCTACTGTCTGTAGCAACGGTCATCGAAATTGTTAAAAGGTTTTATAAACAATTCTAATAAATTGAACATTTGGACAATGGAGGAAGACAAACGTTTAGATTTTCTCTAATTAATCATATATTGACTGAATTATAACAATGCATGGAGTCCAGTGATTTTGGTGGGAATTCAAGTATCCAATTTATTGTCAAGTTTCACTTTTTTTAATATTTTTTTTAATGGATTTTTATATATATCTATTTTTTTTTTCTTATTGTTTCAGGTATTTTCTTTGTATTTTGTTTTCAAATAAAGATAAATGATATGTGCCATATCTGCATAAATACACAGGGTGTATTTACATGTATGAATAAATTAACATAAAGGGGAGGAACCGGGCTGCAACCACCAACCACTCTCTGTCTCCCATACCTCCACTCACCTGCACTGTCTAGACTGCCTCATTAATTATTGTTGTTGTCACATTCTCTTGTTTTATTCAATGTGTGTCAATAGCAGGATACTCTCAGATTAATAATCTACACACGCTTGGCTCTAGATTACAGCTGGTAGATTACAGTTGGTAGAGCATGGTGTTTGCAACGCCAGGGTTGTGGGTTCGATTCCCACGGGTGGGCAGTACGGGGGAAAAAAAATAAAATGTATGAAATGTATGCATTCACTACTGTAAGTCGCTCTGGATAAGAGTGTCTGCTAAATGACTAAAATGTAAAAAAAATCTAAACATACTTTACATTGTTTGCGAGATCAGACATAATATCACTTTAATCCGAGTGTTCATTTTCTGGAAATTTGCTTTAATTTCAGCACATCTAATTTGTAAACATTTCAACTGTATTTAAATGATTCCTCTTTTTTTTTCTTCTTTTTTTTTTACAAAAAAAACCTAAATCCCACCAAAATAAAGTTATCTTTCTTCTCTTTGTGTCGAGACGATGCGTTAAATCCCAGACTGAGCTATAGCGTTGTTACAGATTCAACGGTAAGACCATGTATTCCATCGAGCCCATTTCAGCATATACATCTTGACCATGTTCTGTTATAATCTCCACCCGGCACAGCCAGAAGAGGACTGGCCACCCCTCATAGCCTGGTTCCTCTCTAGGTTTCTTTCTAGGTTTTTGGCCTTTCTAGGGAGTTTTTCCTAGGGAGTTGTTCCTAGCCACCGTGCTTCTTTCACCTGCATTGCTTGCTGTTTGGGGTTTTAGGCTGGGTTTCTGTACAGCACTTTGAGATTTCAGCTGATGTACGAAGGGCTATATAAATACATTTGATTTGATTTGATATAACCGGAGGGTGTTCGACAGGTCGTTACAAACATTTCCACGGTTGACGACAGGCACAAGTATAAAAGAGCAGCGGGAGTGAAATGAAAGAAATCAATCCAGCGAGATTGAAATGACAACTGGATTTTTTTGCAAACATCTCAAACACAGGAAATAAATGGCTGAAAAAAGACAGATCCTCAGGTGGGCGGGTTTACTGTCTGTGTGTGATAAAAATGAGTCCAGATCAGAGCTCTCTTGTTCCTGGAGAGTTAGCCTCCTGTAGGTTTTCAACTCCATCCCAAGTTGTAACTAACCTGATTTAGCTCATCAACCAGCTAATTATTAGAATCAGGTGCGCTAAATCAGGGTTGGAGTGAAAAAACCGACAGGATGGTAGCTCTCCAGGAACAGGGTTGGAGTTAAAACCTACAGGATGGTAGCTCTCCAGGAACAGGGTTGGAGTGTAAACCGACAGGATGGTAGCTCTCCAGGAACAGGGTTGGAGTGAAAACCTACAGGATGGTAGCTCTCCAGGAACAGGGTTGGAGTGTAAACCGACAGGATGGTAGCTCTCCAGGAACAGGGTTGGAGTGAAAACCTACAGGATGGTATCTCTCCAGGAACAGGGTTGGAGTGAAAACCGACAGGATGGTAGCTCTCCAGGAACAGGGTTGGAGTGAAAAAACCGACAGGATGGTAGCTCTCCAGGAACAGGGTTGGAGTGAAAAAACCGACAGGATGGTAGCTCTCCAGGAACAGGGTTGGAGTGAAAAAACCGACAGGATGGTAGCTCTCCAGGAACAGGGTTGGAGTGAAAACCGACAGGATGGTAGCTCTCCAGGAACAGGGTTGGAGAGCCCTCGTCGAGGCTATCAAATCAAATCAAATGTATTTATAAAGCCCTTCTTACATCAGCTGATATCTCAAATTGCTGTACAGAAACCCAGCCTAAAACCACAAACAGCAAGCAATGCAGGTGTAGAAGCACGGGGCTATGACCTATGACCTCTAATACTGTCTGTGTGTGAGAGTAGGAACCCATGGAGAACAAGGAACGAGATGGATGAAGAGGGAGGAGGAGAGAGGGAGGAGGAGAGAGGGAGGAGAAAAAAGGGAGGAGGAGAGAGGGAGGAGAAGAGGGAGGAGGGGAGAGGGAGGAGGAGAGAGGGAGGAGGAAGAGGGAGGAAGAGGAAGGAGGAGTGAGGGAGGAGGTGAGAGGGAGGAGGAAGAGGAATAGGAGAGAGGGAGGAGGAGGAAGGAGGAGAGAGGGAGGAAGAGGAAGGAGGGAGGAGGAGGAAGGAGGAGAGAGGGAGAAGGAGAGAGGGAGGAGGAAGAAGGAGGAGAGAGGGAGGAGGAGAGAGGGAGGAGGAAGGGGGAAGAGGAGAAAGGGAGGAGGAAGAGGGAGGAGGAGAGAGGGAGGAGGAAGAAGGAGGAGGAGAGAGGGAGGAAGAGGAAGGAGGAGAGAGGGAGGGAGGAGGAGAGAGGGAGGGGGAGAGATGGAGGAGGAAGAGGGAGGAGGAAGGGGGAAGAGGAGAAAGGGAGGAGGAGAGAGGGAGGAGGAAGAGGGAGCAGGAGAGAGGGAGGAAGAGGAAGGAGGAGAGAGGGAGGAGGAGAGAGGGAGGAAGAAGAAGGAGGAGGAGAGAGGGAGGAAGAGGAAGGAGGAAACGGTCAACCGAATCGTTTCTAGTCATCTCTCCTTCCAGGCTTTTTCTTCTTTGGACTTTATATGGCGATTGGCTAACTAACTTTCATTTACATTTACATTTAAGTCATTTAGCCGACGCTCTTATCCAGAGCGACTTACAAATTGGTGCATTCACCTTATGATATCCAGTGGAACAACCACTTTACAATAGTGCATCTAAATCTTTTAGGGGGGGGGGTTAGAAGGATTACTTTATCCTATCCCAGGTATTCCTTAAAGAGGTGGGGTTTCAGGTGTCTCCGGAAGGTGGTGATTGACTCCGCTGTCCTGGCGTCGTGAGGGAGCTTGTTCCACCATTGGGGTGCCAGAGCAGCGAACAGTTTTGACTGGGCTGAGCGGGGAACCGAGCTTCCTCACAGGTAGGGAGGCGAGCAGGCCAGAGGTGGATGAACGCAGTGCCCTTGTTTGGGTGTAGGGCCTGATCAGAGCCTGAAGGTACGGAGGTGCCGTTCCCCTCACAGCTCCGTAGGCAAGCACCATGGTCTTGTAGCGGATGCGAGCTTCAACTGGAAGCCAGTGGAGAGAGCGGAGGAGCGGGGTGACGTGAGAGAACTTGGGAAGGTTGAACACCAGACGGGCTGCGGCGTTCTGGATGAGTTGTAGGGGTTTGATGGCACAGGCAGGGAGCCCAGCCAACAGCGAGTTGCAGTAATCCAGACGGGAGATGACAAGTGCCTGGATTAGGACCTGCGTCGCTTCCTGTGT
>NC_042963.1:54818530-54846030 GCF_901001165.1 Salmo trutta
TCTCTCTGTAACCTCACCCCTCTCTGTACCCTCCTCACCCCTCTGTAACCTCCTCACCCCTCTCTCTGTAACCTCCTCACTCTCTCTGTAACCTCCTCACCCCTCTCTCTGTAACTCCTCACCCCTCTCTCTGTAACCTCCTCACCCCTCTCTGTAACCTCCTCACCCTCTCTCTGTAACCTCCTCACCCCTCTCTCTGTAACCTCCTCACCCCTCTCTCTGTAACCTCCTCACCCCTCTCTCTGTACCCTCCTCACCCTCTCTCTGTAACCTCCTCACCCCTCTCTCTGTAACCTCCTCACCCCTCTCTCTCTGTACCCTCCTCACCCCTCTCTCTCTGTACCCTCCTCACCCCTCTCTCTGTACCCTCCTCACCCCTCTCTCTGTAACCTCCTCACCCCTCTCTGTAACCTCCTCCCCCTCTCTCTGTAACCTCCTCACCCCTCTCTCTGTAACCTCCTCACCCCTCTCTCTGTAACCTCCTCACCCCTCTCTCTGTAACCTCCTCACCCCTCTCTGTAACCTCCTCACCCCTCTCTCTGTAACCTCCTCACCCCTCTCTGTACCCTCTCACCCCTCTCTGTAACCTCCTCACCCCTCTCTCTGTAACCTCCTCCCCCTCTCTCTGTACCCGCCTCACCCCTCTCTCTGTAACCTCCTCACCCTCTCTCTGTAACCTCCTCACCCCTCTCTCTGTAACCTCCTCACCCCTCTCTCTGTACCCTCCTCACCCTCTCTCTGTAACCTCCTCACCCCTCTCTCTGTAACCTCCTCACCCCTCTCTCTGTAACCTCCTCACCCCTCTCTCTGTAACCTCCTCACCCCTCTCTCTGTAACCTCCTCACCCCTCTCTCTGTAACCTCCTCCCCTCTCTCTGTAACCTCCTCACCCCTCTCTCTGTAACCTCCTCACCCCTCTCTCTGTAACCTCCTCCCCCCTCTCTGTACCCGCCTCACCTCTCTCTGTAACCTCCTCACCCTCTCTCTGTAACCTCCTCACCCCTCTCTGTAACCTCCTCACCCCTCTCTCTGTAACCTCCTCACCCCTCTCTCTGTAACCTCCTCACCCTCTCTCTGTAACCTCCTCACCCCTCTCTCTGTACCCTCCTCACCCCTCTCTCTGTAACCTCCTCACCCCTCTCTCTGTAACCTCCTCACCCCTCTCTCTGTAACCTCCTCACCCCTCTCTCTGTAACCTCCTCACCCCTCTCTGTACCCTCCTCACCCCTCTCTGTAACCTCCTCACCCCTCTCTCTGTAACCTCCTCACCCCTCTCTCTGTAACCTCCTCACCCCTCTCTCTGTAACCTCCTCACCCCTCTCTCTGTAACCTCCTCACCCCTCTCTCTGTAACCTCCTCACCCCTCTCTCTGTAACCTCCTCACCCTCTCTCTGTAACTCCTCACCCTCTCTCTGTACCCTCCTCACCCTCTCTCTGTAACCTCCTCACCCCTCTCTGTAACCTCCTCACCCCTCTCTCTGTAACCTCCTCACCCCTCTCTCTGTAACCTCCTCACCCCTCTCTCTGTAACCATCTCACCCCTCTCTCTGTAACCTCTCACCTCTCTCTGTAACCTCCTCACCCTCTCTCTGTAACCTCCTCACCCCTCTCTCTGTAACCTCCTCACCCTCTCTCTGTACCCTCCTCACCCCTCTCTCTGTAACCTCCTCACCCCTCTCTCTGTAACCTTCTCACCCCTCTCTCTGTAACCTCCTCACCCTCTCTCTGTAACCTCCTCACCCTCTCTCTGTACCCTCCTCACCCCTCTCTCTGTAACCTCCTCACCCCTCTCTCTGTAACCTCCTCACCCCTCTCTCTGTACCCTCCTCACCCCTCTCTCTGTAACCTCCTCACCCCTCTCTCTGTACCTCCTCACCCCTCTCTCTGTAACCTCCTCACCCCTCTCTCTGTACCCTCCTCACCCCTCCTCTGTAACCTCCTCACCCCTCTCTCTGTAACCAATTCACCCTCTCTCTGTAACCTCCTCACCCCTCTCTGTAACCTCCTCACCCCTCTCTCTGTAACCTCCTCACCCCTCTCTGTAACCTCCTCACCCCTCTCTCTGTAACCTCCTCACCCCTCTCTGTACCCTCCTCACCCCTCTCTCTGTAACCTCCTCACCCCTCTCTCTCTGTACCCGCCTCACCTCTCTCTGTAACCTCCTCACCCCTCTCTCTGTAACCTTCTCACCCCTCTCTGTAACCTCCTCACCCCTCTCTCTGTACCCTCCTCACCCCTCTCTCTGTAACCTCCTCACCCCTCTCTCTGTAACCTCCTCACCCCTCTCTCTGTACCCTCCTCACCCCTCTCTCTGTAACCTCCTCACCCCTCTCTCTGTAACCTCCTCACCCCTCTCTCTGTACCCTCCTCACCCCTCTCTCTGTAACCTCCTCCTCTCTGTAACCTCCTCACCCCTCTCTGTAACCTCCTCACCCCTCTCTCTGTACCCTCCTCACCCCTCTCTCTCTGTACCCCCCACCCTCTCTCTGTAACCTCATCACCCCTCTCTCTGTAACCTCCTCACCCCTCTCTCTGTAACCTCCACCCCTCTCTCTGTAACCTCCTCACCCCTCTCTCTGTAACCTCCTCACCCCTCTCTGTAACCTCCTCACCCTCTCTCTGTAACCTCCTCACCCCTCTCTCTGTACCCTCCTCACCCCTCTCTCTGTACCCTCCTCACCTCTCTCTGTACCCTCCTCACCCCTCTCTCTGTAACCTCCTCACCCCTCTCTGTACCCTCCTCACCCCCCTCTCTGTACCCTCCTCACCCCTCTCTCTGTAACCTCCTCACCCCTCTCTCTCTGTAACCTCCTCACCCCTCTCTCTGTAACCTCCTCACCCCTCTCTCTGTAACCTCCTCACCCTCTCTCTGTACCCTCCTCACCCTCTCTCTGTAACCTCCTCACCCCTCTCTCTGTAACCTCCTCCCCTCTCTCTGTAACCTCCTCACCCCTCTCTCTGTACCCGCCTCACCTCTCTCTGTAACCTCCTCACCCCTCTCTGTACCCTCCTCACCCCTCTCTCTGTAACCTCCTCCCCCTCTCTCTGTAACCTCCTCACCCCTCTCTCTGTAGGGGGGGGGGGGTAAACCTACATCCTGCTGCATGAAGGCCATCAGAACGGGTGCTGGTGAGGGGGGGGTAAACCTACATCCTGCTGCATGAAGGCCATCAGAACGGGTGCTGGTGGGGGGGGGGGGGGGGTAAACCTACATCCTGCTGCATGAAGGCCATCAGAACGGGTGCTGGTGAGGGGGGGGTAAACCTACATCCTGCTGCATGAAGGGCCATCAGAACGGGTGCTGGTGAGGGGGGGGGGGGGGTAAACCTACATCCTGCTGTATGAAGGCCATCAGAACGGGTGCTGGTGGGGGGGGGGGGGGGGGGGGGGGGGTAAACCTACATCCTGCTGTATGAAGGCCATCAGAACGGGTGCTGGTGAGGGGGGGGGGGTAAACCTACATCCTGCTTTATGAAGGCCATCAGAACGGGTGCTGGTGAGGGGGGGGGGGTAAACCTACATCCTGCTCAACCTTCACAGCGTTGTGGTGCAGGAATAAGTCCCTTTGACAGCAGGGTGTGGGGGTTTAGTGTTTTAGCAGTGTGGATGTGTGTTTACTCACCAGGCCCAGCAGGCAGCGTATCTCGTAGATGGCTCCTATACAGCCCAGGAAGCCCATAACCATGGAGAGAGAACCCACAGTGATCAGAATATAGGACGCCACTTTCAGAGTGGTGGAGGACTCCTCTGTAGAGAAGATGTACACGAGCAGGTTAACATTCACCCTACAACATCACTCACTGAAACCAGGCTACAATATCATCCTAAACTATACAGAATGGGTTTTACGATTTTTAAGAGGGACTCATTCTAGCCCACACATTTAAATGACCTGGTCAAACCTATGCAGTGAAATATGCACATGTGGCAGGTCAGATACCATGTAACCCGTGCATTTAGTAGTAGTAACATGTCAAGTCAAGCAATGGGATCCTCCACGGAGCAAACCGATTCCCCCCCCAAAAAAAATTCAAGCAATGTTCTCTACCAGAGTTCTAACAGCCCACCAGAGACCAGAGCGAGCCAGGCTGGAGCAGAGGAATGGAGAGGAGATGGGGGTAAGATGAATAGATTCCCTTGGCTGAGGGTAAGCTCCAGAGATGCGCTGTTTCTGTCTGGGAATGAAGCCTGGCTCAGAGCTCTGGGTCTGAGGTCAGGAGAACCAAAGAGGCTCTTTCTCTGTCTGGAATGAAGCTCTGGCTCAGAGCTCTGGGTCTGAGGTCAGGAGAACCAGAGAGGCTCTTTCTCTGTCTGGAATGAAGCTCTGGCTCAGAGCTCTGGGTCTGAGGTCAGGAGAACCAGAGAGGCTCTTTCTCTGTCTGGAATGAAGCCTGGCTCAGAGCTCTGGGTCTGAGGTCAGGAGAACCAGAGAGGCTCTTTCTCTGTCTGGAATGAAGCTCTGGCTCAGAGCTCTGGGTCTGAGGTCAGGAGAACCAGAGAGGCCTGCTATAATATAATAACCCTTACCTTACCTAACCCTGACTCATTAATAATACTTATAATAATAGAATATTAATGGTGTCAAATCAGCCAGACACATTGCTCCACAGATAAAACATAACCACTTCAAAGCATTGGTTCACAGTGAGATAAACGATCAACCTAAAGACATTCAACTATAGTATTCTTGGCATCTCATAAACAATGCTCGTACAGATTACAATAAGGGACGCTGAACAATCGCAGTGAAACCATACAGTATGGCAATGTATTAGAACAAAACTAATGTGAGCGTAGTATGTACTGTACCAGTCAAAAGTGTTTTCCATTCCAGTGTTTTACTTGCTATATTGTATTTACTTTGCCACCATGGCCTTTTTTGGCCTTTGCCTCCCTTATCTCACCTCATTTGCTCACATTGTATATAGACTTATTTTTCTACTGTATTATTGACTGTATGTTTGTTTTACTCCATGTGTAACTCTGTGTTGTTGTATGTTGTCAAACTGCTTTGCTTTATCTTGGCCAGGTCGCAATTGTAAATGAGAACTTGTTCTCAACTTGCCTACCCGGTTAAATAAAGGTGAAGAAAATGTTTTTAAAAGATTGGACACACTTACTCATTCAAGGGTTTTTCTTTATTTTTTTAAAAACAATTTTCTACATTGTAGAATAATAGTGAAGACATCACAACTATGAAATAACACATATGGAATCATGTAGTAACCCCCAAAAAAGTGTTAAACAAAATCAAAATATATTTTATATTTGAGATTCTTCAAAGTAGCCACCCTTTGCCTGTTTCTATATAGATCTATATCCACACATAACCTAGATGACCTGGTTCTATATAGATCTATATCCACACATATAACCTAGATGACCTGGTTCTATATAGATCTATATCCACACATATAACCTAGATGACCTGGTTCTATATAGATCTATATCCACACATATAACCTAGATGACCTGGTTCTATATAGATCTATATCCACACATATGACCTAGATGACCTGGTTCTATATAGATCTATATCCACACATATGACCTAGATGACCTGTTTCTATATAGATCTGTATCCACACATATAACCTAGATGACCTGGTATAGAGGTTGACCGATTAATCGGCATGGCCGATTAATTAGGGCCGATTTCAAGTTTTCATAACAATCGGTAATCTCCATTTTTGGACCCCGATTATAGCTGATTACATTGCACTCCACGAGGAGACTGCGTGGCAGGCTGACCACCTGTTAAGCGAGTGCAGAAAGATGCCAAGGTAAGTTGCTAGCTAGCATTAAACTTATCTTATAAAAAACAATCAATCTTAACATAATTACTAGTTAACTACACATGGTTGATGCTATTACTAGGTTAACTAGCTTGTCCTGCGTTGAATATAACCAATGCCATGCCTGTTAATTTATCATCGAATCACAGCCTAGTGGCCAAACAGGTGAGGAATTAAGAAAAGCGCATTCTCGTAAGGGTATATGCAGCAGTTTGGGCCGCCTGGCTCGTTGCAAACTGTGTGAAGACCATTTCTTCCTAACAAAGACCGTAACTAATTTGCCAGAATTCTATATAATTATGACATAACATTGAAGGTTGTGTAATGTAACAGCAATATTTAGACTTAGGGATGCCACCCATTCGATAAAATACAGAATGGTTCCGTATTTCACTGAAAGAATAAATGTTTTGTTTAAGAAAGGATCGTTTCCGGATTTGACCATATTAATGACCATAGGACCTCTATTTCTGTGTGTTTATTATATTATAATTAAGTCTGTGATTTGATATTTGATAGAGCAGTATGACTGAGCAGCGGTAGGCAGCAGCAGGCTCGTAAGCATTCATTCAAACAGCACTTTCCTGCGTTTGCCAGCAGCTCTTAGCAATGCTTGAAGCACAGCGCTGTTTATGACTTCAAGCCTATCAACTCCCGAGATTAGGCTGGCAATACTATAGTGCCTATAAGAACAACCAATAGTCAAAGGTCTATGAAATACAAATGGTATAGAGAGAAATAGTCCTATAATTCCTATAATAACTACAACCTACAACTTCTTAACTGGGAATATTGAAGACTCATGTTAAAAGGAACCACCAGCTTTCATATGTTCTCATGTTCTGAGCAAGGAACTTAAACGTTAGCTTTTTTACATGGCACATATTGCACTTTTACTTTCTTCTCCAACACTTTGTTTTTGCATTATTTAAACCACATTGAACATGTTTCATTATTTACTTGAGACTAAATTGATTTTATTTATGTATTATATTAAGTTAAAATATGTGTTCGCTGTACATTCAGTATTGTTGTAATTGTCACTATTACAAATATATACATAAAAATCGTCCGATTAATCGGTATCGGCTTTTCTTAGTTCTCCAATAATCGGTATCGGGGTTAACAAATCATAATCAGTCGAACCTCTAGTGTGTGTACACATGAAGGGCTAGTAACAGAAGAGCTAGTAACAGAAGAGCTAGTTACAGAAGAGCTAGTAACAGAAGAGCCACTTGCTGAAGAACTAGTAACAGAATAGCTAGTAACAGAAGAGCTAGTAACAGAAGAGCTAGTAACAGAAGAGCTAGTAACAGAAGAGCTAGTAACAGAAGAGCTAGTAACAGAAGAGCCACTTGCTGAAGAACTAGTAACAGAAGAGCTAGTAACAGAAGAGCTAGTTACAGACGAGCTAGTTAAAGAAGCGCTAGTTACAGAAGAGCTAGTAACAGAAGAGCTAGTTCCAGAATAGCTAGTTACAGAGGAGCTAGTTACAGAAGAGCTAGTAACAGAAGAGCTAGTTACAGAAGAGCTAGTTACAGAAGCGCTAGTAACAGAAGAGCTAGTTAAAGAAGAGCTAGTAACAGAAGAGCTAGTAACAGAAGAGCTAGTTACAGAAGCACTAGTAACAGAAGAGCTAGTTACAGACGAGCTACTTAAAGAAGCGCTAGTAACAGAAAAGCTAGTAACAGAAGGGCGTGTAACAGAAGGGCTAGTTACAGAAAAGCTAGTTATAGAGGGGCTAGTTACAGAAGAGCTTGTAACAGAAGACCTAGTTACAGAAGCGCTAGTTACAGAAGCATTTGTAACAGAAGAGCTAGTTACAGAAGGGCTAGTTATAGTTGGGCTAGTTACAGAAGGGCTAGTTACAGAAGGGATAGTTACAGAAGTGCTAGTTACAGAAGGGCTAGTTACAGAAGCGCTAGTAACAGAAGCGCTAGTAACAGAAGAGCTAGTAACAGAAGAGCTAGTTACAGAAGAGCTTGTAACAGAAGAGCTAGTTACAGAAGAGCTAGTTACAGAAGAGCATGTAACAGAAGAGCTAGCTACAGAAGGGCTAGTTACAGAAGAGCAAGTTACAGAAGAGCGTGTAACAGAAGAGATAGTTACAGAAGGGCTAGTTACAGAAGAGCTTGTAACAGAAGGGCTAGTTACAGAAGAGCTTGTAACAGAAGAGCTAGTTACACAAGAGCTAGTTACACAAGAGCTAGTTACAGAAGAGCATGTAACAGAAGAGCGTGTAACAGAAGAGCTAGTTACAGAAGGGCTAGTTATAGTTGGGCTAGTTACAGAAGAGACAGTTACAGAAGAGCTAGTTACAGAAGAGCTTGTAACAGAAGGGCAAGTTACAGACGGGCTTGTAACAGAAGAGCTTGTAACAGAAGAGCTAGTAACAGAAGAGCTAGTTACAGAAGAGACAGTTACAGAAGAGCTTGTTACAGAAGTGCTAGTTACAGAAGAGCTAGTTACAGAAGAGCTTGTAACAGAAGAGCTTGTAACAGAAGAGCTTGTAACAGAAGAGCTAGTTACAGAAGAGCTTGTAACAGAAGAACTTGTTACGGAAGAGCTTGTTACGGAAGGGCTAGTTACAGAAGAGCTAGTAACAGAAGAGCTAGTTACAGAAGAGCTAGTTACAGAAGAGCTAGTTACAGAAGAGACAGTTACAGAAGAGACAGTTACAGAAGAGACAGTTACAGAAGAGCTAGTAACAGAAGAGCTAGTTACAGAAGAGCTAGTTACAGAAGAGCTAGTTATAGAATAGCTTGTAACAGAAGAGCTTGTAACAGAAGAGTTAGTTACAGAAGAGCTATTTACAGAAGCGCTAGTTACAGAAGAGCTATTTACAGAAGAGACAGTTACAGAAGAGACAGTAACAGAAGAGCTAGTTACAGAAGAGACAGTAACAGAAGAGCTAGTTACAGAAGAGACAGTTACAGAAGAGACAGTTACAGAAGAGATAGTTACAGAAGAGACAGTAACAGAAGAGCTAGTTACAGGGTTCGTGTGAAAGAGATGTCACACAGAACATAGATGTAAGCTACACGTGTCCTACAGCGCTAGGCCTCAGCCGACAGCAGCCTCTCACCACCAAACACAGACCCACGGCAGAGAGAGAGGAACATTTGTTCTGAACACTTGTGAACTGTACTGTAGGACTGAAAACATGTGAAGTAAGGGCTGCAGTGGACCGACAGATCAACCCAATACTTCCTTGACAAAGGTTGTTGGTGACAGAAAACGTAGCAAACCAAAACACTGAAACTTGCAAGGATGCAGACTTCCTTTCACAGCTCGTTACATTCTAAAAGTAGGACGTTTTTCAAAGCCTTTAGATCAGTTAACTATTCTCAGAATTCACATCTGTGTTGCAGCGCTTCAGAAGCAGATGCACACTCCTCTGTGTGGAATCTCCAGTGGTTATGTAGTCAGCATGTGTTCTGGTCTGTCTTGTACAGTGGCACGTTTTCCATGCAAGTCTCCTTCCATTGGAACTTCAGAAAAAGTTCCTCTGGTGGTTTCCACGGACACATCCATTTAAAGAGACAGTTCAGAGCTTCTGTCCCAAATGGCAACCTATTCACAGTAGCTCTAAACTGTCTCTTTAAATAGACATTTCCATGGAAACAACCAGATTTCAGTGAGTTCTAGTGCCCTTTAAGACAGCAGTTCACACACTCAGGGGCAGTTTTTCGGCATAGCAGGGTTAGCTGCATAAACATTTCTACATTTCAATGAATTTAGTCTGTATACAGAGAAACAAAATGAAAGCTTAAAATTAAACACACCGACTTGACATCGAACTAAAATTCAACCTGTAAGATGGATATAATATATCACGTTTTTACCTCACTGAGATGTTGTTTAGGCTATGTGTAAACTGTGTAGACTAAGTGTAAACTGAAGAAAACAAAAACCCTGATAAGCTAAACTGATAATGCAGCAATTTGACATTGAACCCAAATTCAACCTGTAGTATGGATCTAATACGTCACGTTTCCAACTTAGTGTGAGAGTGTAAACTGAAAAAAAAGCTTTCTACGACCTACACTTCTTATCACAGCGTATCTTCACACTGTGTTTTGGAATTAATCATCTGTAATAGCACTCCCTAACCAAGGCCGAAGTCTTCTGTTAAAATATACACACCAAGCTGTGCTTTGACGAGCCACTCCGATGATAAACTCTGTGTTTCTTGTCACTATGGTGAACCACAAACAGTGTGGGCTCTGATATTAGAGAGAGAATATTCCATGTGTGGGCTATGATATTAGAGAGAGAACATTCAGTGTGGGCTCTGATATTAGAGAGAGAACATTCAGTGTGGGCTCTGATATTAGAGAGAGAACATTCAGTGTGGGCTCTGATATTAGAGAGAGAACATTCAGTGTGGGCTATGATATTAGAGAGAGAACATTCAGTGTGGGCTCTGATATTAGAGAGAGAACATTCAGTGTGGGCTCTGATATTAGAGAGAGAACATTCAGTGTGGGCTCTGATATTAGAGAGAGAACATTCAGTGTGTGGGCTCTGATATTAGAGAGAGAACATTCAGTGTGTGGGCTCTGATATTAGAGAGAGAACATTCAGTGTGTGGGCTCTGATATTAGAGAGAGAACATTCAGTGTGTGGGCTCTGATATTAGAGAGAGAACATTCAGTGTGGGCTCTGATATTAGAGAGAGAACATTCAGTGTGTGGGCTCTGATATTAGAGAGAGAACATTCAGTGTGTGGGCTCTGATATTAGAGAGAGAACATTCAGTGTGTGGGCTCTGATATTAGAGAGAGAACATTCAGTGTGTGGGCTCTGATATTAGAGAGAGAACATTCAGTGTGTGGGCTCTGATATTAGAGAGAGAACATTCAGTGTGTGGGCTCTGATATTAGAGAGAGAACATTCAGTGTGTGGGCTCTGATTTAGAGAGAGAACATTCAGTGTGTGGGCTCTGATATTAGAGAGAGAACATTCAGGTGTGGGCTCTGATATTAGAGAGAGAACATTCAGTGTGTGGGCTCTGATATTAGAGAGAGAACATTCAGTGTGTGGGCTCTGATATTAGAGAGAGAACATTCAGTGTGTGGGCTCTGATATTAGAGAGAGAACATTCAGTGTGTGGGCTCTGATATTAGAGAGAGAACATTCCGTGTGTGGCTCTGATATTAGAGAGAGAACATTCAGTGTGTGGGCTCTGATATTAGAGAGAGAACATTCAGTGTGTGGGCTCTGATATTAGAGAGAGAACATTCAGTGTGTGGGCTCTGATATTAGAGAGAGAACATTCAGTGTGGGCTCTGATATTAGAGAGAGAACATTCAGTGTGTGGGCTCTGATATTAGAGAGAGAACATCAGTGGGTGGGCTCTGATATTAGAGAGAGAACATTCAGTGTGGGCTCTGATATTAGAGAGAGAACATTCAGGTGTGGGCTCTGATATTAGAGAGAGAACATTCAGTGTGGGCTCTGATATTAGAGAGAGAACATTCAGTGTGGGGCTCTGATATTTAGAGAGAGAAACATTCAGTGTGTGGGCTCTGATATTAGAAGAGAGAACATTCAGTGTGTGGGGCCTCTGATATTAGAGAGAGAACTTCAGTGTGTGGGCTCTGATATTAGAGAGAGAACATTCAGTGTGTGGGCTCTGATATTAGAGAGAGAACATTCAGTGTGTGGGCTCTGATATTAGAGAGAGAACATTCAGTGTGTGGGCTCTGATATTAGAGAGAGAACATTCAGTGTGGGGCTCTGATATTAGAGAGAGAACTTCAGTGTGTGGGCTCTGATATTAGAGAGAGAACATTCAGTGTGTGGGCTCTGATATTAGAGAGAGACATTCAGTGTGGGGCTCTGATATTAGAGATGAGAACATTCAGCGGTGGGCTCTGATATTAGAGAGAGAACATTCAGTGTGGGCTCTGATATTAGAGAGAGAACATTCAGTGTGTGGGCTCTGATATTAGAGAGAGACATTCAGGGTGTGGCTCTGATATTAGAGAGAGAACATTCTGTGTGGGCTCTGATATTAGAGAGAGAACATTCAGCGAGTGGGCTCTGATATTAGAGAGAGAACATTCAGTGTGGGCTCTGATATTAGAGAGAGAACATTCAGTGTGTGGGCTCTGATATTAGAGAGAGAACATTCAGTGTGGGCTCTGATATTAGAGAGAGAACATTCAGTGTGGGCTCTGATATTAGAGAGAGAACATTCAGTGTGGGCTCTGATATTAGAGAGAGAACATTCAGTGTGTGGGCTCTGATATTAGAGAGAGAACATTCAGTGTGTGGGCTCTGATATTAGAGAGAGAACATTCAGTGTGTGGGCTCTGATATTAGAGAGAGAACATTCAGTGTGTGGGCTCTGATATTAGAGAGAGAACATTCAGTGTGTGGGCTCTGATATTAGAGAGAGAACATTCAGTGTGGGCTCTGATATTAGAGAGAGAACATTCAGTGTGTGGGCTCTGATAGTAGAGAGAGAACATTCAGAAAGGGAAGTTGATCCTTCAGATAAAGAATGGGTGCAGGGGGTGGGGGGAGCAATGGAAAAATTCCCAAGACCACCAACATGGTGGAACAGCTGCACAACGCTCTATTAATATAACCTATAGAAAATGGAAACTGTAAACACACAGTGATCCTGTTTTCAGCAAGGCTTCAGTCATTAGGCCAATAACTTCTGAGAGGGGTCTGGGGGAAGAGTTTCAACGTTTTATTAGTCGTACGTACCGGCTACATATGTTATACACCGTCCAATGAAATGCTTACTTGCAGGTTCCTTCAGGACAAAGCAACAATAAGAAATAATAAAAGATAAGAATAGAAACATAAAGTAAATGGCTCATTAGAAAAATAGTAAAATGTTTAGCATAAAGTACAATACAGAAAGGCACAATTTAAGTTCAGTATTTACAGTGTTTTGGGAAAGGAGGGGATTGTGTTTCATTCTTTATAGTCTAAGACACTAGGGGGACGAGGGAGGTGCTAAGCTGACGTACATAATTGATTTGGAAATGTAGGTTCCCTTAAGGTATATAAAAATATATATACAGTTGATGTCGGAAGTTTACATACACTTAGGTTGGAGTCATTAAAACTCAGTTTTTCAACCACTCCACAAATTTCTTGTTAACAAATTATAGTTTTGGCAAGTCGGTTAGGACATCTACTTTGTGCATGACAAGTAATTTTTCCAACAATTGTTTACAGAGAGATAACTTCACTTATAATTCACTGTATCACAATTCCAGTGGGTCAGAAGTTCACATACACTAGGTTGTCTTTGCCTTTCAACAGCTTGGAAAGTTCCAGAAAATGATGTCATGGCTTTAGAAGCTTCTGATAGGCTAATTGACATCATTTGAGTTAATTGGAGGTGTACCTGTGGATGTATTTCAAGGCCTACCTTCAAACGCAGTGCCTCTTTGCTTGACATCATGGGAAAATCAAAAGAATCAAAATCAGCCAAAATCTCAGAAATACATTTTGTAGACCTCCACAAGTCTGGTTCATCCTTGGGAGCAATTTCCAAATGCCTGAAGATACCACGCCCATCTGTACAAACAATAGCACTCAAGTATAAACACCATGAGACCACACAGCCGTCATACCACTCAGGAAGGAGATGCGTTCTGTCTCCTAGAGATGAAAGTGCTTTGGTGTGAAAAGTGCAAATCAATCCCAGAAAAACAGCAAAGGACCTTGTGAAGATGCTGGAGGAAACGGGTACAAAGTATCTATATCCACAGTAAAATGAGTCCTATATCGACATAACCTGAAAGGCTGCTCAGCAAGGAAGAAGCCACTGCTCCAAAACCGCCATAAAAAAGCCAGACTACGGTTTCCAACTGCACGTGGGGACAAAGATTGTACTTTTTGGAGAAATGTCCTCTGGTCTGATGAAACAAAAATACAACTGTTTGGCCATAATGACCATTGTTATGTTTGGAGGAAAAAGGGGGGAGTCTTGCAAGCCGAAGAACACCATCCCAACCGTGAAGCACGAGGGTGGCAGCATCATGTTGTGGGGGTGCTTTGCTGCAGGAGGGACTGGTGCACTTCACAAAATAGATGGCATCATGAGGCAGGAAAATTATGTGGATATATTGAAGAAACATCTCAAGACATCAGTCAGGAAATTAAAGCTTGGTCGCAAATGGGTCTTCCAAATGGACAATGACCCCAGGCATACTTCCTTGCGAGCAAGGAGGCATACAAACCTGACTCACTTACACAAGCTCTGTCAGGAGGAATGGGACAAAATTCACCCAACTTATTGTGGGAAGCTTGTGGAAGGCTACCCAAAACATTTGACCCAAGTTAAACAATTTAAAGGCAATGCTACCAAATACTAATTGAGTGGATGTAAACTTCTGACCCACTGGGAATGTGATGAAAGAAGTACAAGCTGAAATAAATCATTCTCTCTACTATTATTGTGACAATTCACATTCTTAAAATAAAGTGGTGATCCTAACTGACCTAAGACAGGGAATGTTTACTAGGATTACATGTCAGGAATTGTGAAAAACTGAGTTTAAATGTATTTGGATAAGGTGTATGTAAACTTCTGACTTCAATTGTAGTATGGTAGTAGGTGCCAGGTGCACCGGTTTGTGTCAAGAACTGCAAGGCTGCTGGGTTTTACCACGCTCAACAGTTTCCTATGTGTATCAAGAATGGTCCACCACCCAAAGGACGTCCAGCCAACTTGACACAACTGTGGGAAGCATTGGAGTCAACATGGGCTCAGCATCCCCGTGGAACGCTGTCAACACCTTGAAGAGTCCAGGCTTTGTGTCGAAAAGAAGGAGGAAAATAAAATATGATAAACCGAGGAGCTAGTTAGTTACAGAGGAGCCTGCTGCTGCTAGTTAGTTACAGAGGAGCCTGCTGCTGCTGCTAGTTAGTTACAGAGGAGCCTGCTGCTGTTAGTTAGTTACAGAGGAGCCTGCTGCTAGTTAGTTAGTTAAAGAGGAGCCTGCTGCTGCTAGTTAGTTACAGAGGAGCCTGCTGCTACTAGTTAGTTACAGAGGAGCCTGCTGCTGCTACTAGTTAGTTACAGAGGAGCCTGCTGCTGCTGCTGCTAGTTACAGAGGAGCCTGCTGCTGCTAGTTAGTTACAGAGGAGCCTGCTGCTGCTGCTAGTTAGTTACAGAGGAGCCTGCTGCTGCTAGTTAGTTAGTTACAGAGGAGCCTGCTGCTAGTTACAGAGGAGCCTGCTGCTGCTGCTAGTTAGTTACAGAGGACCCTGCTGCTGCTAATTAGTTACAGAGGAGCCTGCTGCTGCTGCTAGTTAGTTACAGAGGAGCCTGCTGCTACTAGTTAGTTACAGAGGAGCCTGCTGCTGCTAGTTAGTTACAGAGGAGCCTGCTGCTGCTAGTTAGTTACAGAGGAGCCTGCTGCTGCTGCTAGTTAGTTACAGAGGAGCCTGCTGCTGTTAGTTAGTTACAGAGGAGCCTGCTGCTAGTTAGTTAGTTAAAGAGGAGCCTGCTGCTGCTAGTTAGTTACAGAGGAGCCTGCTGCTACTAGTTAGTTACAGAGGAGCCTGCTGCTGCTACTAGTTAGTTACAGAGGAGCCTGCTGCTGCTGCTGCTAGTTACAGAGGAGCCTGCTGCTGCTAGTTAGTTACAGAGGAGCCTGCTGCTGCTGCTAGTTAGTTACAGAGGAGCCTGCTGCTGCTAGTTAGTTAGTTACAGAGGAGCCTGCTGCTAGTTACAGAGGAGCCTGCTGCTGCTGCTAGTTAGTTACAGAGGACCCTGCTGCTGCTAATTAGTTACAGAGGAGCCTGCTGCTGCTGCTAGTTAGTTACAGAGGAGCCTGCTGCTACTAGTTAGTTACAGAGGAGCCTGCTGCTGCTAGTTAGTTACAGAGGAGCCTGCTGCTGCTAGTTAGTTACAGAGGAGCCTGCTGTTACTAGTTAGTTACAGAGGAGTCTGCTGCTGTTAGTTAGTTACAGAGGAGCCTGCTGCTAGTTAGTTAGTTACAGAGGAGCCTGCTGCTGCTAGTTAGTTACAGAGGAGCCTGCTGCTGCTAGTTAGTTACAGAGGAGCCTGCTGCTGCTAGTTAGTTACAGAGGAGACTGCTGCTAGTTAGTTACAGAGGAGCCTGCTGCTGCTGCTAGTTAGTTACAGAGGAGCCTGCTGCTGTTAGTTAGTTACAGAGGAGCCTGCTGCTAGTTAGTTACAGAGGAGCCTGCTGCTGCTAGTTAGTTACAGAGGAGCCTGCTGCTGCTAGTTAGTTACAGAGGAGCCTGCTGCTGCTAGTTAGTTACAGAGGAACCTGCTGCTGCTAGTTAGTTACAGAGGAGCCTGCTGCTGCTAGTTAGTTACAGAGGAGCCTGCTGCTGCTAGTTAGTTACAGAGGAGCCTGTTGCTGCTAGTTAGTTACAGAGGAGCCTGCTGCTGCTAGTTAGTTACAGAGGAGCCTGCTGCTGCTAGTTAGTTACAGAGGAGCCTGTTGCTGCTAGTTAGTTACAGAGGAGCCTGCTGCTGCTAGTTGGTTACAGAGGAGCCTGCTGCTGCTAGTTAGTTACAGAGGAGCCTGCTGCTGCTAGTTAGTTACAGAGGAGCCTGCTACTGCTAGTTAGTTAGTTACAGAGGAGCCTGCTGCTGCTGCTAGTTAGTTAGTTACAGAGGAGCCTGTTGCTGCTAGTTAGTTACAGAGAAGCCTGCTGCTGCTAGTTGGTTACAGAGGAGCCTGCTGCTGCTAGTTAGTTACAGAGGAGCCTGCTGCTGCTGCTAGTTAGTTACAGAGGAGCCTGCTGCTGTTGCTAGTTGGTTACAGAGGAGCCTGCTGCTGCTGCTAGTTAGTTACAGAGGAGCCTGCTGCTGCTGCTAGTTAGTTACAGAGGAGCCTGCTGCTACTAGTTAGTTACAGAGGAGCCTGCTGCTGCTAGTTAGTTACAGAGGAGCCTGCTGCTGCTAGTTAGTTACAGAGGAGCCTGCTGCTGCTGCTAGTTACAGAGGAGCCTGCTGCTGCTGCTAGTTAGTTACAGAGGAGCCTGCTGCTGCTAGTTAGTTACAGAGGAGCCTGCTGCTGCTGCTAGTTAGTTACAGAGGAGCCTGCTGCTGCTGCTAGTTAGTTACAGAGAGGAGCCTGCTGCTGCTGCTAGTTAGTTACAGAGAAGCCTGCTGCTGCTGCTAGTTAGTTACAGAGGAGCCTGCTGCTGCTGCTAGTTAGTTACAGAGGAGCCTGCTGCTGCTGCTAGTTAGTTACAGAGGAGCCTGCTGCTGCTAGTTAGTTACAGAGGAGCCTGCTGCTGCTGCTAGTTAGTTTCAGAGGAGCCTGCTGCTGCTGCAAATTAGTTACAGAGGAGCCTGCTGCTAGTTAGTTACAGAGGAGCCTGCTGCTAGTTAGTTACAGAGGAGCCTGCTGCTAGTTAGTTACAGAGGAGCCTGCTGCTGCTAGTTAGTTACAGAGGAGCCTGCTGCTGCTGCTAGTTAGTTACAGAGGAGCCTGCTGCTGCTAGTTAGTTAGTTACAGAGGAGCCTGCTGCTGCTAGTTAGTTAGTTAGTTACAGATGAGCCTGCTGCTGCTAGTTAGTTAGTTAGTTAGTTACAGATGAGCCTGCTGCTGCTGCTAGTTAGTTACAGAGGAGCCTGCTGCTGCTAGTTAGTTACAGAGGAGCCTGCTGCTGCTAGTTAGTTACAGAGGAGCCTGCTGCTGCTAGTTAGTTACAGAGGAGCCTGCTGCTGCTGTTAGTTAGTTACAGAGGAGCCTGCTGCTGCTGTTAGTTAGTTACAGCGGAGCCTGCTGCTGCTGCTAGTTAGTTAGTTACAGAGGAGCCTGCTGCTGCTAGTTAGTTACAGAGGAGCCTGCTGCTGCTAGTTAGTTACAGAGGAGCCTGCTGCTGCTGCTAGTTAGTTAGTTACAGAGGAGCCTGCTGCTGCTGTTAGTTAGTTACAGAGGAGCCTGCTGCTAGTTAGTTACAGAGGAGCCTGCTGCTGCTAGTTAGTAAACAGAGGAGCCTGCTGCTGCTGCCAGTTAGTTACAGAGGAGCCTGCTGCTGCTAGTTAGTTACAGAGGAGCCTGCTGCTACTAGTTAGTTACAGAGGAGCCTGCTGCTGCTGCTGCTAGTTAGTTACAAAGGAGCCTGCTGCTGCTGTTAGTTAGTTACAGAGGAGCCTGCTGCTGCTGCTAGTTAGTTACAGAGGAACCTGCTGCTGCTGCTAGTTAGTTACAGAGGAGCCTGCTGCTAGTTAGTTACAGAGGAGCCTGCTGCTGCTAGTTAGTTACAGAGGAGCCTGCTGCTGCTGCTGCTAGTTAGTTACAGAGGAGCCTGCTGCTGCTGCTAGTTAGTTACAGAGGAGCCTGCTGCTGCTGCTAGTTAGTTACAGAGGAGCCTGCTGCTGCTGCTAGTTAGTTACAGAGGAGCCTGCTGCTGCTGCTAGTTAGTTACAGAGGAGCCTGCTGCTGCTGCTAGTTAGTTACAGAGGAGCCTGCTGCTAGTTAGTTAGTTAGTTACAGAGGAACCTGCTGCTGCTGCTAGTTAGTTACAGAGGAGCCTGCTGCTGCTAGTTAGTTACAGAGGAGCCTGCTGCTGCTAGTTAGTTACAGAGGAGCCTGCTACTGCTAGTTAGTTACAGAGGAGCCTGCTGCTGCTAGTTAGTTACAGAGGAGCCTGCTGCTGCTAGTTAATTACAGAGGAGCCTGCTGCTAGTTAGTTACAGAGGAGCCTGCTGCTGCTAGTTAGTTACAGAGGAACCTGCTGCTGCTAGTTAGTTACAGAGGAGCCTGCTGCTAGTTAGTTACAGAGGAGCCTGCTGCTGCTGTTAGTTAGTTACAGAGGAGCCTGCTGCTGCTGCTGCTAGTTAGTTACAGAGGAGCCTGCTGCTGCTGCTAGTTAGTTACAGAGGATCCTGCTGCTGCTGCTAGTTAGTTACAGAGGAGCCTGCTGCTGCTGCTAGTTAGTTACAGAGGAGCCTGCTGCTGCTAGTTAGTTACAGAGGAGCCTGCTGTTAGTTAGTTACAGTGGGGCTGCTGCTCTGTAGAGGAGGAGGAGAAAGGGGATATGGTTAGGAGGAGGAGAGTAGACGGAATAGGAGCCCGTCCCATGGAGGAAGAGGAGGAAGGGCTATCTTCAAGGTTGGTCCCAGGAAGCAGGTGAAACATACAGGATGTAATCTGTAGGAACAGCTGGATAATAAATAACAGTGGGTCTGAGCTGCCGTTGTAGGACGATAAAGAGGACGGACTGGGCTCTGTGTTATGTCCCTTCCTGGCCAACGATAAGCTCGACACTGACCTTGGTTTGGAACATCCAGTCAGACCAGCCATATTTACAAAGCGTCTCAGAGTACGAGGGCCGAGCTAGGATCAGTTTTAGATCCTACTGATGAAGAATCTGATGAAGAATTGGTCTTCCCTGTGGCTCAGTTGGTAGAGCATGGTGTTTGCAACGCCAGCATGGTGTGTGCAACGCCAGGGTTATGGGTTCAATTCCCACGGGGGGCCAGTACAAAAAAAAATTTTAAAAATAAAAATGCATGAAATGAAATGTATGCAATGTATGCATTCACTACTGTAAGTCGCTCTGGATAAGACTAAAATGTAAAATGCAAATGTAAGAATCTATGACCAGAGAGGAACTGATCCCAGATCAGCAGGTGGGGACGCTAGCACAGTTAAAGATAACCTAAACAGCAGGCTTCACTCAACAGTCAGTGGCCTTGGATGTGATGCAGTGGCAGTCATTCCTGAATCTCCCTCTCTTCGTGAAATAGATAATTTAGCCTTCTTTATTTTGGCCAGGAAAGTCCCTTGAGATGAGTGACCTCTTTTTGGAGGGAGACCTGTAACGTGATACATGACCAGAGAAAGAGAGAGGACCCAGTCTGAGAGGTCTGGGGAAACAGGTCCAGTTTGGGTGTGTGTGTAGAGGAAGAGAGAGGACCCAGTCTGAGAGGTCTGGGGAAACAGGTCCAGTTTGTGTGTGTGTGTGTAGAGGCAGAGAGAGGACCCAGTCTGAGAGGTCAGGGGAAACAGGTCCAGTTTGGGGGTGTGTGTGTGTAGAGGAAGAGAGAGGACCCAGTCTGAAAGGTCTGGGGAAACAGGTCCAGTTTGGGTGTGTGTGTAGAGGAAGAGAGAGGACCCAGTCTGAGAGGTCAGGGGAAACAGGTCCAGTTTGGGTGTGTGTGTGTGTAGAGGAAGAGAGAGGACCCAGTCTGAGAGGTCAGGGGAAACAGGTCCAGTTTGTGTGTGTGTGTAGAGGAAGAGTGTGGACCCAGTCTGAGGGTTAGGTGGATTTGGAGAGACCAGTGAGATCTGTCTCAGAGGGTTAGGTGGATTTGGAGAGACCAGTGAGATCTGTCTCAGAGGGTTAGGTGGATTTGGAGAGACCAGTGAGATCTGTCTCAGAGGGTTAGGTGGATTTGGAGAGACCAGTGAGATCTGTCTCAGAGGGTTAGTTGGATTTGGAGAGACCAGTGAGATCTGTCTCAGAGGGTTAGTTGGATTTGGAGAGACCAGTGAGATCTGTCTCAGAGGGTTAGGTGGATTTGGAGAGACCAGTGAGATCTGTCTCAGAGGCTTAGGTGGAGTTGATCTCACTGGTCTCTCCAAATCCACTACAGACTAATCATTTCAAACAAAACAAATCTACTACTATTAAGTCCAGAGTTCTGCAGGAAAGAAAACAGTCCTGGGAGATATGCACTCTAACCTCCTGCTGCAGGGAACTATTCTCCAAGACAGGCACATCTCCAAAGCAGTTCAAAAAGAAAGTGACAAAAAGTTGCTAAAATGAAAAGAAGCATCACTGAGGAGTGTCTCCTCTAAGAGATACTGCAGCTCCCAGCTGAGGCTGAACACATTGAAAACATTTACAATGAATCAGGCAGATTTATAGTAGGTAGCTTTCCTACCCATGTTTCCCTGGCTGGTCTTCCTCTCTGTAGGATAAGGGTGAGACTACAGTGGGGCTTCCTATTGACTTGCTGTCTGTCTGTGTTGTTAAGAAACCAACAACTAACGTAGGAATGGTGGTGGGCACCTCACACGAAACAGACCTGACAACATCTCTGTTACCTCCTCACACCAAACAGACCTGACAACATCTCTGTTACCTCCTCACACCAAACAGACCTGACAACATCTCTGTTACCTCCTCACACCAAACAGACCTGACAACATCTCTGTTACCTCCTCACACCAAACAGACCTGACAACATCTCTGTTACCTCCTCACACCAAACAGACCTGTAACATCTCTGTTACCTCCTCACACCAAACAGACCTGACAACATCTCTGTTACCTCCTCACACCAAACAGACCTGTAACATCTCTGTTACCTCCTCACACCAAACAGACCTGACATCTCTGTTACCTCCTCACACCAAACAGACCTGACAACATCTCTGTTACCTCCTCACACCAAACAGACCTGTAACATCTCTGTTACCTCCTCACACCAAACAGACCTGACAACATCTCTGTTACCTCCTCACACCAAACAGAGCTGACAACATCTCTGTTACCTCCTCACACCAAACAGAGCTGTAACATGTGTGTGTGTGTGTGTGTGTGTGTGTGTGTGTGTGTGTGTGTGTGTGTGTGGTGTGTGTGTGTGTGTGTGTGTGTGTGTGTCTGTGAGCAGGCTGATCACTAGAAATAGATTTTTGAACATTTCAGAAGGTCCTGAGAACGTTGTTCTACAGTGCATTCAGAAAGTATTCAGACCCTTTGACTTTTTCCACAATTTGTTACGTTACAGCCTTAAATTGTTTTTTCCCCTCATCAATCTACAGACAATACCCCACAATGACATCTCAATACCCCACAATGACATCACAATACCCCATAATGACATCACAATACCCCATAATGACATCACAATACCCCATATTGACATCACAATACCCCATAATGACAACACAATACCCCATAATGACAAGGCAAAAACAGATTTTTATACATTTATTACAAATTAAAAACAGAAATATGACATTTACATAAGTATTCAGACCCTTTACTCAGTACTTTGTTTAAGCACCTTTGTCAGCGATTACAGACTTGAGTCTTCTTGGGTACGAAGCTACAAGCTTGGCACACATGTATTTGGGGAGTTTCTCCCATTCTTCTCTGCAGATCCTCTCAAGCTCTGTCAGGTTGGATGGGGAGCGTCGCTGCACAGCTATTTTCAGGTCTCTCCTGAGATGTTTGATCGGGTTCAAGTCCGGGCTCTAGCTGGGCCACTTAAGGACATTCAGAGACTTGTCCCGAAGCCACTCCTGGATTGTCTTGGCTGTGTGCTTAGGGTCGTTGTCCTGATGGAAGGCGAACCTTCGCCCCAGTCTGAGGTCCTGAACGCTCTGGAGCAGGTTTTCATCAAGGATCTCTCTGTACTTTGCGCCATTCATCTTACCCTCGATTCTGAAAAACATCCCCACAGCATGATGCTGCCACCACCATGCTTCACCGTAGGGATGATGCCAGGTTTCCTCCAGATGGGCCAAAGAGTTCAATCTTGTCATTCATCAGACCAGAGAATCTTGTTTCTCATGGTCTGAGAGTCCTTTAGGTGCCTTTTGGCAAACTCCAAGCGGACTGTCATGTGCCTTTTACTGAGGAGTGGCTTCTGTCTGGCCACTCCACCATAAAGGCCTGATTGGTGGAGTGCTGCAGAGATGGTTGTCCTTCTGGAAGGTTCTCCCATCTCCACAGAGGAACTCTGGAGCTCTGTCAGAGTGACCATCGGGTTCTTGGTCACCTTCTCCCTCAATTGCTCAGTTTGTCCGGGCGGCCAGCTCTAGAAAGAGTCTTGGTGTTTCCAAACTTCTTCCATTTCAGAATGTTGGAGTCCACTGTGTTCTTGGGGACCTTCAATTCTGTAGAAATGTTTTGGTACCCTTCCCCAGATCTGTGCCTCGACACAATCCTGTCTCGGAGCTCTACGGACAATTCCTTCGACTTCATGGCTTGGTTTTTGCTCTGACATGCACTGTCAACTGTGGGACCTTATATAGACAGGTGTGTGTGTCTTTCCAAATCATGTCCAATCAATTGAATTTACCACAGGTGGACTCCAATCAAGTTGTAAAAACATCTCAAGGATGATCAATGGAAACAGGATGCACCTGAGCTCAATTTCGAGTCTCATAGCAAAGGGTCTGAATACTTATGTAAATATATATTTTTTATTTTAAATGTTATATATATAAATTTGCAAACATTTCTAAAAACCTGTTTTTGTTTTGTCGATAAAGGGTATTGTGTGTAGATTGATGAGGGGGAAAAAAACTATTTAATCCATTTTAGAATAAGGCTGTAAAGAAATAAAATGTGGAAAAAGTCAAGGTGTCTGAATACTTCCTGAATGCACTGTATGTATAATGTGACTAGGCATCAGGATATATGATTTATATGTATGTCTTCCACGGCGCTCACCCAACAAAAAGTAAGAACTATTGACCAGCACGGGTGCAAACTGGTGATGCTCGGCGCAGGAGCGTTGCTCAGACCACTGAGCCGCAGCCGTTTACAATACTCCAGCAAGCCGGTAGAATACTTCATGATACTTGATAGAAACAGCGCATTGTTTTAAAGGATTTTGTTTTAAGCCTTCCCCAAACCATAGCCCTAACCTATCTCCCCCCCCCCCCCCACATTGGAATTAATACCTAAACTTAACCCTTTGAGTTGCTTCTGTTTTAACCCTTTAACTATGCACAATTAACCCTGTAACCATGGGAATAAACACGTCAATATATACGTTTATCGAATTTTGAAGTGAAACTATGAAATCCGGTCGTCAAATCAAATCAAATCAAATGTATTTATAAAGCCCTTCTTACATCAGCTGATATCTCAAAGTGCTGTACAGAAACCCAGCCGAAAACCCCAAACAGCAAGCAATGCAGGTGTGTGTGTGCGTTGTCCGACCACATGATTTCTAGTTTCTACTGGTTGAGCAACCAGATGGATTTCTAGTCTCTAGCGGTTGAGCAACCAGATGGATTTCTAGTCTCTAGTGGTTGAGCAACCAGATGGATTTCTAGTCTCTAGTGGTTGAGCAACCAGATGGATTTCTAGTCTCTAGTGGTTGAGCAACCAGATGGATTCCTAGTGGTTGAGCAACCAGATGGATTTCTAGTCTCTAGTGGTTGAGCAACCAGATGGATTTCTAGTCTCTAGTGGTTGAGCAACCAGATGGATTCCTAGTGGTTGAGCAACCAGATGGATTCCTAGTGGTTGAGTGTACCAGATGGATTTCTAGTTTCTAGTGGTTGAGCAACCAGATAGATTTCTAGTCTCTAGTGGTTGAGCAACCAGATGGATTTCTAGTCTCTAGTGGTTGAGCAACCAGATGGATTCCTAGTGGTTGAGCAACCAGATGGATTCCTAGTGGTTGAGTGTACCAGATGGATTTCTAGTTTCTAGTGGTTGAGCAACCAGACAGATTTCTAGTTTCTACTGGTTGAGTGTACCAGACGGATTGCTAGTTTCTACTGGTTGAGTGTACCACAGCGTACCACAGTGTACCACATGCTTTCCGTTGAGGGTCACATTTTAGTTTCAGTGATTACATCCCTCTGCTCTGATCTAATAGCCATTTTCCCTTGGAGTGGGGTTGGTGGGAATGGGGCCAATAAGATAAAATCCACATAAACTGCACAGACTGGTGTCATGACATTGCCCTTTTTGGGTACAGCGAGCACAGTTGACCCCCCCTCCCTCTGCACCAGCCTTTTCTATGCACCATCCCCCGACCTCTGTCTCCCACACCCAGGCTGCTGTGGTCAGAAGAGGTCGTAAATTCCTATGAGGAGATACCCTCCTCATGGCCACAGTATAGAGAGAGAGAGTGAGTTTCATAGAGAGGACAAAGGAATTTCTTCCACCTCACAGAACTGGAGAACCGAACGACATTTATGTTCTGGAGAAGGTATAAAAGATCGGTGAAGAAACCAGCTACAAACTGGTCCGTTTGGTACAATTTTGTGAAACTAATGAGAGACAATACGGCCACATTACCATAATCATGTTTATACAATATCCTCAGCTATGAGACTTACATCTAAATGGTTGTATAAAATGAATGAATAAGGATGGAACTGTTTGTGAAATTGTGTAATGTGATTTTGGACTGTTTAATGAAGGAAACTCCAATTCCCTTTGGAGTTTAACTAAATCAGAGGACCGCCCATGAGCACAGTTATGGTCTGGCGTCATGGGACAGGCCCTTTTCTGCTCTTCCAAATAAAACCCCCCACCGAGGTTTTCTATCACCAGACCGAGCTTACCTCAATTACAAGATGGCTGAAGGTTGGAGACCAGCTTACCTCGATAACGAGATGGCCAAGGTTTGACCATGCATTTCTCTGGCTGAACTTTTAACCATACCACGTGGTTAAACTCTTAGACTATCGATACCGACAGAATAAGAACAAGTCTTTGATATGAATTACTAGTCTGCAGCTAGGAATTTGGTATCATTGAACGCGAAGACCGACAACCGCCGAAAACATCTGTCCTATAACGACATTAATGAATGTCACTCTGAACTACCCATTCTAACCACGATACAGAGAGCGAGAGAGAGGGCGGACAGCCTCTCCAACAGAAACAAACTTTTCAACAGAGATCCCGACGACACACTGAGCGTAAATATATATATTGATTGCAATTGTTCCCGAATGAGTGAGCGTTCATGTGCAAAGGATTAGCATTTCAATGGTTATAATTATCAACTCGTAGTGCCTTCTCAGCTGACCCCCACTCCCCTTTTGTCTAACAAGCCGCCATGCCGGTTTAGCCCACTAGGGCACATTCCCCTATCATTTCTTTGTAACCATTGTTTGTTTGTTATGCATTTCTGTGAATTACTTAGTTAGTAAATAAATGATTTTAAGACAATTGATGTATGGATGACTCATAGTGAAGACTGGGTTCGTGCAGATAACCAACAATTTACGACGTTTGGAATGAGACTGACGTGAGGTAAAGAATAATTCATTAATCAGAAGACTAAGTGATCAGATATTAAAATATCTAAAAGTTACACTAGGAAAATTATAACTTTGTAATCTGAATATTTTCCTTGGTGCCCCGACTTCCTAGTTAATTACAGTTCCATGATTAATCAGGTTAATCGCGTAATAATAATTACAGAGAGTTATTTGATAAATAGGTCTTCAGTTTTAATGATGCCAAAGACACGACACTGGGTTAAGGGTTTAGGATTGGACACAGACTGGGTTAAGGGTTTAGGATTGGACACAGACTGGGTTAAGGGTTTAGGATTGGACACAGACTGGGTTAAGGGTTTAGGATTGGACACGACACTGGGGTAGTAACGGTTTAGCATCTGACATGCACACTTTGCAATCCTCACTTTGACTTCCAAGTATCAGAACAGACTGCTGTGTGTGTGTATGTGTATGTGTGTGTGTGTGTGGTGTGTGTGTGGTGTGTGTGTGTGTGTGTGTGTGTGTGTGTGTGTGTGTGTGTGTGTGTGTGTGTGTGTGTGTGTGTGTGTGTGTGTGTGTGGTGTGTGTGTGTGTGTGTAACTTACGTAGAACAGCGATGAAGCTCTGGTTATCCAGAAGGACCCACAGTCCAAAGCTCATGATCAACGCTCCAAAGATCTACAGAGGAAACAGAAATTCACACATTTTGCTTTACAGTAGCTACAGTATATAAGGCCGCCAAGTAGACTACTGAAAATATAGAGGTCAGTGCAGATCCCAGATCTGTGAGATAAAACACTGGAAAAGTCTTGAAAAGAAGACAGAGGGTGCAGACGTACTCTGTCTCCTCTCTCTCTCTTCTCTCTTCTTTCTCCCCTCCCCTCTCTTATCTCTCCTCTCTCCCCTCTCCCTTCCCTCCCCTCTCCTCTCTCTCTCTCCCCTCCCCTCCCCTCTCTCCTCTCCCCTCTCTCTCTCTCTCCCCTCCCCTCTCTCCCTCCTCTCCTCTCCCCTCTCTCCTCCCTCTCCTCTCTCCCTCCTCTCCTCTCTCCCCTCTCTCCCTCCTCTCCTCTCTCCTCCCTCTCCTCTCCCCTCTCTCTCTCTCTCCCCTCCCCTCTCTCCCCCTCCCTCTCTCCTCTCTCCCTCCCCTCCCCTCTCCCCTCTCTCTCTCTCCCCTCCCCTCTCTCCCTCCTCTCCTCTCCCCTCTCTCTCTCTCCTCTCCCCTCTCTCCCTCCTCTCCTCTCTCCCTCCCTCTCCTCTCTCCCTCTCCTCTCTCCCCTCTCCCTCCTCTCCTCTCCCCCTCCTCTCCTCTCCTCTCCCCCTCCTCTCCTCTCCCCTCTCTCTCTCTCCCTCCTCTCCCCTCTCCCTCCTCTCCTCTCCCCCTCCTCTCCTCTCCCCTCTCTCTCCCTCCTCTCCTCTCCCCCTCCTCTCCTCTCCCCCTCCTCTCCTCTCCCCTCTCTCTCTCTCCCTCCTCTCCTCTCCCCCTCCTCTCCTCTCCTCTCCTCTCCCCTCTCCCTCCTCTCCTCTCCCCTCCTCTCCTCTCCTCTCCTCTCCCCTCTCCTCTCTCCTCCTCCTCCCTCCTCTCCTCTCCTCTCCTCTCCTCTCCCCTCTCTCTCTCTCTCCCTCCTCTCCTCTCCCTCTCTCTCTCTCCTCTCCCCTCTCTCCCTCCCTCTCCTCTCTCCCCTCCCTCTCCTCTCTCCCTCTCCTCTCTCCCCTCTCCCTCCCTCTCCTCTCCCCCTCCTCTCCTCTCCTCTCCCCCTCCTCCTCCTCTCCCCTCTCTCTCTCTCCCTCCTCTGCCCTCTCCCTCCT
>NC_042963.1:55192088-55227088 GCF_901001165.1 Salmo trutta
AAAGGTTAGTGGGTAGGGTTAGGGTTAGGGTTAGGGGTTAGGGGTTAGGGTTAGGGTTAGGGTTAGGGGTTAGGGTTAGGGTTAGGGTTTAGGGTTAGTGGTTAGGGTTAGGGTAAAGGGTTGGGGTTAGGGTTAGTGGTTAGGGTTAGGGTAAAGGGTTAGGGTTGGGGTTAGTGGTTAGGGGTTAGGGGTTAGTGGTTAGGGTTAGGGTTAGGGTTAGGGTAAAGGGTTAGGGTAAAGGGTTAGGGTTAATGGTTAGGGTTAGGGTTAGTGGTTAGGGTTAGGGTTAGGGTTAGGGTTAGGGGTTAGTTGTTAGGGCTAGGGTTAGGGTTAGGGGTTAGTGGTTAGGGTTAGTGGTTAGGGTTAGGGTTAGGGTTAGTGGTTCGGGTTAGGATTAGGGTTAGGGGTTAGTGGTTAGGATTAGGGTTAGGGTTAGGGTTAGGGTTAGGGGTTAGTGGTTAGGGTTAGGGTTAGTGGTTAGGGTTAGGGTTAGGGGTTAGTGGTTAGGGTTAGTGGTTAAGGGTTAGTGGTTAGGGTTAGGGTTAGGGGTTAGGGTTAGGGTTAGGGGTAAGGGGTTAGGGTTAGGGGTTAGGGTTAGTGGTTAGTGGTTAGGGTTAGTGGTTAGTGGTTAGGGTTAGGGGTTAGGGTTAGGGGTTAGTGGTTAGGGTTAGGGTAAGGGTTAGTGGTTAGGGTTAGTGGTTAGGGTAAGGGGTTAGTGGTTAGGGTTAGTGGTTAGGGTAAGGGGTTAGTGGTTAGGGTTAGGGTAAGGGGTTAGTGGTTAGGGTTAGTGGTTAGGGTTAGTGGTTAGGGTATGGGGTTAGTGGTTAGTGGTTAGGGTATGGGGTTAGGGTTAGTGGTTAGGGTATGGAGTTAGGGTTAGTGGTTAGTGGTTAGGGTATGGGGTTAGGGTTAGTGGTTAGGGTATGGGGTTAGGGTTAGTGGTTAGTGGTTAGGGTTAGTGGTTAGTGGTTAGGGTTAGGGTTAGGGGTAAGGGGTTAGGGTTAGGGTTAGGGTTAGGGGTAAGGGGTTAGGGTTAGGGATTAGGGAAAATAGGATTTTGTATGGAAATTAATATCAGCTCCCCACGAGGACAAAATAACATAATGTGTGTGTGTGTGTGTGTGTGTGTGGCGTGTATTACACTCCTGATCTTATATTAGCATTGTGCTGTCTGACTAATTGACCAGGCTAATGTTGTTATATTAGCATTGTGCTGTCTGACTAACTGACCAGGCTAATGTTGTTATATTAGCATTGTGCTGTCTGACTAACTGACCAGGCTAATGTTGTTATATTAGCATTGTGCTGTCTGACTAATTGACCAGGCTAATGTTGTTAGCATTGTGCTGTCTGACTAATTGACCAGGCTAATGTTGTTAGCATTGTGCTGTCTGACTAACTGACCAGGCTAATGTTGTTATTTTAGCATTGTGCTGTCTGACTAATTGACCAGGCTAATGTTGTTAGCATTGTGCTGTCTGACTAATTGACCAGGCTAATGTTGTTAGCATTGTGCTGTCTGACTAACTGACCAGGCTAATGTTGTTAGCATTGTGCTGTCTGACTAACTGACCAGGCTAATGTTGTTATATTAGCATTGTGCTGTCTGACTAACTGACCAGGCTAATGTTGTTAGCATTGTGCTGTCTGACTAATTGACCAGGCTAATGTTGTTATATTAGCATTGTGCTGTCTGACTAACTGACCAGGCTAATGTTGTTAGCATTGTGCTGTCTGACTAATTGACCAGGCTAATGTTGTTATATTAGCATTGTGCTGTCTGACTAATTGACCAGACTAATGTTGTTAGCATTGTGCTGTCTGACTAATTGACCAGGCTAATGTTGTTATATTAGCATTGTACTGTCTGACTAATTGACCAGGCTAATGTTGTTATATTAGCATTGTGCTGTCTGACTAACTGACCAGGCTAATGTTGTTAGCATTGTGCTGTCTGACTAATTGACCAGGCTAATGTTGTTATATTAGCATTGTGCTGTCTGACTAATTGACCAGACTAATGTTGTTAGCATTGTGCTGTCTGACAAACTGACCAGGCTAATGTTGTTAGCATTGTGCTGTCTGACTAATTGACCAGGCTAATCTTGTTATCCATTCAATGTTCAAGATGATATTGTATTTTTTTGTCTTGATCTATGGATGTCAGTTGGTCTGTTCATCAATGGTCTTCTGTTATTCCAAACATTAAGCAAATGTACCTTGGGAGTACCCTTTCTAACCACACGATGGCAATCTCTCATTCCTTTTGACAATGGTGGTTTGACCACAGATCCAAGATGGAGACTCTCAGACGGTGAAGGAAGTGGACCTCTTCATCTCCACCAAGGCAGTCAAAGTGCTGAATGCTGATTCACAGGTGTGTGACTGTGAGCTCAGAGTTAATAAAAAATAAAAAAACACTGTGTATTTCTTCTCTGTAACACCAAGTCCTGGAACTATCCAATCACACTTGTAGACAATGCATCTTTTAAAGGCAATATTCACCCGTCTGCGAAAATCACATACACAGTAAATAGTAAATGTTGACTCAATCAGAAATTAACTTTAGATGTCAAGCGCCCAATAATGTGGATCTAATGCGGATCAGATTGAATCCCAGCCTAGGATTAATCTGTGTCCAGGAAACCTGCCCAAAGCTTCATTTGATGCTGTTTCATAAAATTACTCTGGTGCGCTGCAGTATCTTTAGGGGCCATGTTGTTTAGGACCGTCCAATCCACACAGAGTTATTACCACAGCAGCCATATATATTATTTATCCCCCCAGGAGATGCTGATGGACAGCCATATATATTATTTATCCCCCCCAGGAGACGCTGATGGACAGTTATTACCACAGCAGCCATATATATTATTTATCCCCCCCAGGAGACGCTGATGGACAGTTATTACCACAGCAACCATATATATTATCTATCCCCCCCAGGAGACGCTGATGGACAGTTATTACCACAGCAACCATATATATTATCTATCCCCCCCAGGAGACGCTGATGGACAGTTATTACCACAGCAACCATATATATTATTTATCCCCCAGGAGACGCTGATGGACAGTTATTACCACAGCAGCCATATATATTATTTATCCCCCCAGGAGACGCTGATGGACAGTTATTACCACAGCAACCATATATATTATTTATCCCCCCAGGAGACGCTGATGGACAGTTATTACCACAGCAGCCATATATATTATCTGTCCCCCCAGGAGACGCTGATGGACAGTTATTACCACAGCAGCCATATATATTATTTATCCCCCAGGAGACGCTGATGGACAGTTATTACCACAGCAACCATATATATTATCTATCCCCCCCAGGAGACGCTGATGGACAGTTATTACCACAGCAACCATATATATTATTTATCCCCCAGGAGACGCTGATGGACAGTTATTACCACAGCAGCCATATATATTATTTATCCCCCCAGGAGACGCTGATGGACAGTTATTACCACAGCAACCATATATATTATTTATCCCCCCAGGAGACGCTGATGGACAGTTATTACCACAGCAGCCATATATATTATCTGTCCCCCCAGGAGACGCTGATGGACAGTTATTACCACAGCAGCCATATATATTATCTATCCCCCCAGGAGACGCTGATGGACAGTTATTACCACAGCAGCCATATATATTGTTTATCCCCCCCAGGAGACGCTGATGGACAGCCATATATATTATTTATCCCCCCAGGAGACGCTGATGGACAGTTATTACCACAGCAGCCATATATATTATTTATCCCCCCAGGAGACGCTGATGGACAGTTATTACCACAGCAGCCATATATATTATCTATCCCCCCAGGAGACGCTGATGGACAGTTATTACCACAGCAGCCATATATATTATCTATCCCCCCAGGAGACGCTGATGGACAGTTATTACCACAGCAGCCATATATATTATTTATCCCCCCCAGGAGACGCTGATGGACAGTTATTACCACAGCAGCCATATATATTATTTATCCCCCCCAGGAGACGCTGATGGACAGTTATTACCACAGCAGCCATATATATTATCTATCCCCCCAGAAGACGCTGATGGACAGTTATTACCACAGCAGCCATATATATTATTTATCCCCCCAGGAGACGCTGATGGACAGTTATTACCACAGCAGCCATATATATTATTTATCCCCCCAGGAGACGCTGATGGACAGTTATTACCACAGCAGCCATATATATTATTTATCCCCCCAGGAGACGCTGATGGACAGCCATATATATTATTTATCCCCCCAGGAGACGCTGATGGACAGTTATTACCACAGCAGCCATATATATTATTTATCCCCCCCAGGAGACGCTGATGGACAGTTATTACCACAGCAGCCATATACATTATCTATCCCCCCCAGGAGACGCTGATGGACAGTTATTACCACAGCAGCCATATATATTATTTATCCCCCCCAGGAGACGCTGATGGACAGTTATTACCACAGCAGCCATATATATTATTTATCCCCCCAGGAGATGCTGATGGACAGTTATTACCACAGCAGCCATATATATTATCTATCCCCCCAGGAGACGCTGATGGACAGTTATTACCACAGCAGCCATATATATTATTTATCCCCCCCAGGAGACGCTGATGGACAGTTATTACCACAGCAGCCATATATATTATTTATCCCCCCAGGAGACGCTGATAGACAGCCATATATATTATTTATCCCCCCAGGAGACGCTGATGGACAGTGCGCTGCGTTCCATATCCTACATCGCAGACATCGGGAGCATCGTGGTGCTGATGGCTCGTATTCGTACGTCAGACACGTCCTCGCAGGACTGTAGCGAAGCTGATCTCTCCTGCTCAGAGGGACAGAGACAGTACAGAATGATCTGCTATGTCTTTGAGTCAGAGGATGTGAGTACTGTTGTTTTCTGTTTTTGTTCTATTCTATGGTATTCTGATCTGTTCTGTTCTCTGTTCTATTTTTCCCCCACGCTCTCCCTTTGTATTCTGCTGAATATTATTGGTTTTATTGGGGATTATGGTCTCTGATGATTGATTATTGATTACTTACAGTGTTCGCAGAAGAAGGTTTATTGCTAAAATTTAAAACACACAGTTTTTGATTAAGCAATTTATATACACTATCTACAGTACAATACTACTGAACATAATTTTAAAGCTTTGAAAATGATTATTGCTTGTACAGAGGCCTACTTTGGCTTTCCTATAACACCAGTTATATACTACATGACCAAAAGTATGTGGACACCTGCTTGTCGAAACATCTCATTCTAAAATCATGGGCATTAATATGGAGTTGATCCCTCCTTTTGCTGCTATAACAGCCTCCACTCTTCTGGAAAGGCTTTCCACTAGATATTGGAACATCGCTGCGGGGACTTGCTTCCATTCAGCCACAAGAGCTTTAGTGAGGTCGGGCACTGATGTTGGGCGATTAGGCCTGGCTCGCAGTCGGCGTTTCAATTCATCCCAAAGGTTTTCGATGAGGTTGAGGTCAGGGCTCTGTACAGGCCAGTCAAGTTCTTGCACACTGATCTCAACAAACCATTTCTGTATGGACCTCGATTTGTGCACGGGGGCATTGTCCTGCTGAAACAGGAAAGGGCCTTCCACAAACTGTTGCCACAAAGTTAGAAGCACAGAATTGTCTAGAATCTCATTGTATGCTGTAGCGTTAAGATTTCCTTTCACTTGAATTACCACTGAGCCGTTGTTACTCCTAGACATTTCCACTTCACAATAACATCACTTACAGTTGACCGGGACAGCTCTAGCAGGGCAGAAATCTGATGAACTGACTTGTTGGAAAGGTGGCATCCTATGACGGTGGTGCCATGTTGAAAGTCACTGAGCTCTTCAGTAAGGCCATTCTACTGCCAATGTTTGTCTATGGAGATTGCATGGCTGTGTGCTCGATTTTATACACCTATCAGCAACGGGCGTGGCTGAAATAGCCAAATCCACTCATTAGGGTGTCCACATATTTTTGTATATATTGTGTATCTTCATTCATCATTTCAGTTGGTCCTTAACCTGTCCTCTCTCCCACCTCTGTATTGATGTCAACTTGAATAGGCTGTCAGTTCCGTTGAGTAGTTTCTCCCCCTCCCCTCTCCCTCTCCCCTCCCCCCCTCTCCCCTCTCCCTCTCTCTCTTCCCCTCCCCCCTCTCCTCTCCCTCTCGCTCCTCCTCTCCCTCTACTTTTCCCTCTCTCTCCTCCTCTCCCTCTCCCTCTCTCTCGTCCTCTCCCTCTCCCTCTCTCTCCTCCTCCCTCTCTCTCTCCTCCTCTCCCTCTCCCTCTCCCTCTCCCTCTCCCTCTACTGCCCTCCCCTTTCCTCTCCCTCTCATCCCCAGGCCCAGCTCATTGCCCAGTCCATCGGCCAGGCGTTCAGCGTTGCCTACAGGGAGTTCCTCCGAGCCAATGGGATCAACCCTAAGGACCTGAGTCAGAAACAATACAGTGACATCATCAATTCCCAGGAGATGTACAATGACGACCTGGTCCATTTCTCAAACTCTGACAACTGTAAAGAGGTGTGTGTGTGTGTGTGTGTGTGTGTGTGTGTGTGTGTGTGTGTGTGTGTGTGTGTGTGTGTGTGTGTGTGTGTGTGCTTGCATCCGTGCCTATATGCATGCATGAAATACTGATAGACAAGTGTAAAGAGGTGTGACGGCTTACTGTTAGTGATTGTTGACCGTGATTCATGACTCTAGATACACTCCGTAAACACAGTATAGATAACAGATTACAGTACAGTAGATATTGAGGCTCTTGGCTCGTGCAGTAGCTAGACAGCGCAAACATGTTTACCAAAGTTCAGGATCGATCTTACCCATTCGGTAAGCTAAACAAAATCCACTGAAGAGTACAAGTAATTAGTGTTCTTGCTTCAGTGAGACCACTACTGAAATTCTGCATATATATTTGTTATATACTTTGTATAATAATAATTTTTTATATTTTTATGATTTTTATTACCAACTAAAATCCAGTTTATAAGATATACTAATAACTTCTACTTAAAGATATCTAAATATCTGTCTCTGTGTGCGTTTGTGTGTCTCCCAGCTGGAGTTGGAGAAGCAGAAGGGAGAGAGCCTAGGCGTGGTGATAGTGGAGTCTGGCTGGGGCTCCATCCTGCCTACGGTGATCCTAGCTAACATGTTGAACAGCGGCCCGGCTGCCCGCTCTGGGAAACTCAGCGTCGGCGACCAGATCATGTCCATTAACAACACCAGCCTGGTGGGCCTGCCGTTAGCGACCTGCCAGAGCATCATCAAGGTCTGGAGCGTACAGTCCACTCAGGCAGCGTCTATGTTATTTAACAGATGCTCTTTTATCAGTCATGAAGGAAAGGAGATGGGGAGTAGAGGAAAGGAAGACATTTTAGAGTATTGAGATTGAGACAAAGTCATTCTAGGAAGCCATTCTAGTGTTGAGATTGAGACACAGCCATTCTAGTGTTGAGATTGAGACACGGCCATTCTAGTGTTGAGATTGAGACACAGCCATTCTAGTGTTGAGATTGAGTCACATCCATTCTAGGAAGCCATCCTAGTGCTGAGATTGAGACACAGCCATTCTAGTGTTGAGATTGAGACACAGCCATTCTAGTGTTGAGATTGAGACACAGCCATTCTAGTGTTGAGATTGAGTCACATCCATTCTAGGAAGCCATCCTAGTGCTGAGATTGAGACACAGCCATTCTAGTGTTGAGATTGAGACACAGCCATTCTAGTGTTGAGATTGAGTCACATCCATTCTAGGAAGCCATCCTAGTGCTGAGATTGAGACACAGCCATTCTAGGAAGCCATTCTTGCGTTGAGATTGAGACACAGCCATTCTAGTGTTAAGACAGGTGTCATTTATCGTGTTCCGGTTGTCCTGCCAGGGTCTGAAGAGCCAGGTTCAGGTGAAGCTGAGCATCGTGAGTTGTCCTCCTGTCACCACCGTCCTCATCAAGAGACCTGACCTCAAGTTCCAGCTGGGCTTCAGTGTTCAGAACGGCATCGTGAGTAGGATTATGATACCGTTATAATGCATTATAAGACTTGTCACAACCATGTATAACCTCTCTCATAATGATCCTGATAACAGCCATTTGGATTCAGAAATGTGTTTTCTTTCTCTCTCCTCAGATCTGCAGTCTGATGCGTGGAGGTATCGCGGAGCGAGGAGGGGTGCGAGTCGGCCACAGGATCATTGAGATCAATGGGCAGAGTGTGGTTGCCATGCTGCATGAGAAGATAGTCCAGACCCTGTCTGTATCAGTGGGAGAGGTGAGCATCAGATTCCAGTTAGGTAACTGCCAACATAAACACCCTCATTTTATATCCTATCAGAGTCCGAAACAGATGAATCAGAAGATTTTATACAAATACAAGTGTGTCTTCACAATGAGCACTGATATGGTCTCTTCTCTTCTCCTCCTCATCCTCTCCCCCTCCTCCTCATCCTCCTCATCTCCCCCTCCTCCTCATCCTCCTGTCCTCCCTCTCCTCCCCTACCTCTCCTCCTCCTCCTCATCCTCCTTCTCTCTCCCACCTCCTACTTCTCCTCCTCATCCTCCTCCTCTCTCCCACCTCCTACCTCTCCCCCTCCTCCTCATCCTCCTCCTCTCCCCTCCTCCTCATCCTCCTCCTCTCCCCCTCCTCCTCATCCTCCTCCTCTCCCCCTCCTCCTCATCCTCCTCCTCTCCCCTCCTCCTCTCCCCTCCTCCTCACCCTCCTCCTCTCCCCTCCTCCTCATCCTCCTCCTCTCCCCTCCTCCTCATCCTCCTCCTCTCCCCCTCCTCCTCATCCTCCTCCTCTCCCCCTCCTCCTCATCCTCCTGTCCTCCCTCTCCTCCCCTACCTCTCCTCTTCCTCCTCATCCTCCTCCTCTCTCCCACCTCCTACTTCTCCTCCTCATCCTCCTCCTCTCTCCCACCTACTACTTCTCCTCCTCTCCTCCCTCTCCTCCTCCTCCTCCTCCTCCTCTCCTACCTCTCCTGTGTCCCCTCCTCCTCTCCTCTCCTTCTCTCCTCCTCTCCTCCCTTTTTTCCTTCTCTTCTCCTCCCTCTCCTCCTTCTTCTCATCCTCCCCCTCCTCTCCTCCTCATCCTCCCCATCTTCATCCTCTCCAAACTGTCCTCCTCTTCCTCCTCTCCCCCTCCTCCTCTCCTCTCTGTCAGATCAACATGAAGACCATGCCTGCAGTGATGTTCAGACTGTTAACAGGGCAGGAGATTCCCGTCTACATTTAGTCTCTCCACGTCAGAGTCCTAAATGACACCCTATTCCCTATGTAGTGCACTACTTTTGACCAGGACCGATAGGGGTTCTGGTCAAAAGTAGTGCACAAT
The DNA here is from genome assembly GCF_901001165.1 of Salmo trutta. Lineage (NCBI taxonomy): Eukaryota > Metazoa > Chordata > Actinopteri > Salmoniformes > Salmonidae > Salmo > Salmo trutta. The sequence continues at coordinate 55,201,459 of NC_042963.1, forward strand.
GTAGGGAATAGGGTGCAATTTGGTGACGCACACCTTACCTGCATCTCTTTCTGTGTACTCGCTCACTGCTTCTGCATGTCTAGGAGAAGTTGAACAGACAGGGTGGTTGACAGGCAGTGGAGCCATTAAAATGAGCCTGTCCTCCGATTTACAGTGACACCAGCCTCCACTGGTGCAGGGTGATACATTAGCAACGTGTATCTTTCTATGGTGTTATTTCCCTGTTACTCTACTGACAGTTATAACCACAGCACCATTCCCAACTTAAATAAGGCTTATTTTCAAATTCATTGATGAGCTACTAATGGGTTGAAATGTACATAACATAAGCTGTCCGTGGTGTGTGTGTGTGTGTGTGTGTGTGTGTGTGTGTGTGTGTGTGTGTGTGTGTGTGTGTGTGTGTGTGTGTGTGTGTGTGTGTGTGTGTGTGTGTGTGTGCGTGCGTGCGTGCGTGCGTGCGTGTGTTTGTGTGTGTGTGTTGTACATGCAAGGTCTTTATCGTTTTCTTACGACGAGAGATTACAAACACGGCACATTTTATTTTCAATTTATTCCTTTATTTATTTAGATTTTTTTTATAACATGCAAGGTTGAGAGACGTCGTCGTCCTGTAAATAGTTTGTTTTATAGGAGGACTGCTGAAACTGTAACTTGGTCTGTTCATTGTAAACTGGGTGGTTTGAGACCTGAAAGCTGATTGTCTCTAACAGCCGTGGTATATCAGACCGTATACCATGGGTATGACATCTTAACCAATACAGCATAGGACAAGGCTATTCTTTAATAGCAGGGCTATTGTAGCCTGGTCTGTCGTTGGAGCGCCTCTCTGGCCAATGCATGACCACTACTTTAGGAGTTGGCAAGACAGCACAAACAGATCTGGAACCAGGCTAGGGGGTATTAAGCTACAGTCTATTCCCTATATGGTACTCTACTGTTGATCAAAACCCATATGGCTCTGGTCTAAAGTAGTGCACTATGTAGGGAATAGGGTTCTATAGGGCTCTGGTCTAAAGTAGTGCACTATATAGGGAATAGGGTTCTATAGGGTCCTGGTCTAAAGTAGTGCACTATATAGGGAATAGGGTTCTATAGGGTCCTGGTCTAAAGTAGTGCACTATATAGGGAATAGGGTTCTATAGGGCTCTGGTCTAAAGTAGTGCACTATATAGGGAATAGGGTTCTATAGGGCTCTGGTCTAAAGTAGTGTACTGTATAGGGAATAGGGTTCTGTAGGGCTCTGATCAACTGTAGTACGCATACTACAGTTGAAGTCGCAAGTTTACATACACCTCAGCCAAATACATTTAAACTCAGTTTTTCACAATTCCTGACATTTAATCCTAGTAAAAATTCCCTGTTTTAGGTCAGTTAGGATCACCACTTTATTTTAAGAATGTGAAATGTCAGAATAATAGTAGAGAGAATTATTTATTTCAGCTTTTATTTCTTTCATCACATTCCCAGTGGGTCAGAAGTTTACATACACTCAATTAGTATTTGGTAGCATTGCCTTTAAATTGTTTAACTTAGGTCAAATGTTTCGGGTAGCCTTCCACAAGTTTCCCACAATATGTTGGGTGAATTTTGTCCCATTTCTCCTGACAGAGCTGGTGTAACTGAATCAGGTTTGCAGGCCTTGCTCGCTAACATTTTTTTTTTCTTCCTGACTGATGTCTTGAGATGTTGCTTCAATATATCCACATAATTTCCTGCCTCATGATGCCATCTATTTTGTGAAGTGCACCAGTCCCTCCTGCAGCAAAGCACCTCCACAACATGATGCTGCCACCCCCGTGCTTCACGGTTGGGATGGTGTTCTTCGGGTTGTAAGCCTCCCCCTTTTTCCTCCAAACATAACAATGGTCATTATGGCCAAACAGTTCTATTTTTGTTTCATCAGATCAGAGGACATTTCTCTAAAAAGTATGATCTTTGTCCCCATGTACAGTTGCAAACCGTAGTCTGGCTTTTTATGGCGGTTTTGGAGCAGTGGCTTCTTCCTTGCTGAGCGGCCTTTCAGGTTATGTCGATATAGGACTCGTTTTACTGTGGATATAGATACTTTTGTACCTGTTTCCTCCAGCATCTACACAAGGTCTTTTGCTGTTGTTCAGGGATTGATTTGCACTTTTCGCACCAAAGTACGTTCATCTCTAGGAGACAGAATGCGTCTCCTTCCTGAGTGGTATGACGGCTGCGTGGTTCCATGGTGTTTATACTTGCGTACTATTGTTTGTACAGCTGAATGTGGTACCTTCAGGCATTTGGAAATTGCTCCCAAGGATGAACCAGACTTGTGGAGGTCTACAATTTTCTTATGAGGTCTTGGCTGATTTCTTTTAATTTTCCCATGATGTCAAGCAAAGAGGCACTGAGTTTGAAGGTAGGCCTTGAAATACATCCACAGGTACAAATCCAATTGGCTCAAATTATGTCAACTATCCTATCAGAAGCTTCTAAAGCCATGATTTCATTTTCTGGAATTTTCCAATCTGTTTAAAGGCACAGTCAACTTAGTGTATGTAAACTTCTGACCCACTGGAATTGTGATACGGTGAATTATAAGTGAAATAATCTGCCTGTAAACAATTGTTAGAAAAATTACTTGTGTCATGCACAAAGTAGATGTCTCAACCGACTTCCCAAAACTATAGTTTGTTAACAATAAATGTGTGGAGTGGTTGAAAAACGAGGTTTAATGACTCCAACCTAAGTGTATGTAAACTTCCGACTTCAACTGTATGTGTTGAAGCAGTCCTTGGCGCTCTATTTTGCCTCAGGGGTATCAATGGGGTGAATATAATATTACGGTAATGGTATATAATATTACAGTAATGGTATATAATACTACGGTAATGGTATATAATATTACGGTAATGGTATATAATACTACGGTAATGGTATATAATACTATGGTAATGGTATATAATATTACGGTAATGGTATATAATACTATGGTAATGGTATATAATATTACGGTAATGGTATATAATATTACGGTAATGGTATATAATATTACGGTAATGGTATATAATATTACGGTAATGGTATATAATACTATGGTAATGGTATATAATTTTACAGTAATGGTATATAATATTACGGTAATGGTATATAATATTACAGTAATGGTATATAATATTACGGTAATGGTATATAATATTACGGTAATGGTATATAATACTATGGTAATGGTATATAATATTACGGTAATGGTATATAATTTTACAGTAATGGTATATAATATTACGGTAATGGTATATAATATTACAGTAATGGTATATAATATTACGGTAACGGTATATAATATTATGGTAATGGTATATAATATTACAGTAATGGTATATAATATTACGGTAATGGTATATAATATTACGGTAATGGTATATAATATTACAGTAATGGTATATAATATTACAGTAATGGTATATAATATTATGGTAATGGTATATAATATTACGGTAATGGTATATAATATTACGGTAATGGTATATAATATTACAGTAATGGTATATAATATTACAGTAATGGTATATAATATTACGGTAATGGTATATAATATTACAGTAATGGTATATAATATTACAGTAATGGTATATAATATTATGGTAATGGTATATAATATTACGGTAATGGTATATAATATTACGGTAATGGTATATAATATTACAGTAATGGTATATCATTTTACAGTAATGGTATATAATATTACGGTAATGGTATATAATATTACAGTAATGGTATATAATATTACGGTAATGGTATATAATATTATGGTAATGGTATATAATATTACAGTAATGGTATATAATATTACGGTAATGGTATATAATATTACGGTAATGGTATATAATATTACAGTAATGGTATATAATATTACAGTAATGGTATATAATATTACGGTAATGGTATATAATATTACAGTAATGGTATATAATATTACGGTAATGGTATATAATATTACGGTAATGGTATATAATATTACGGTAATGGTATATAATATTACGGTAATGGTATATAATATTACGGTAATGGTATATAATATTACGGTAATGGTATATAATATTACAGTAATGGTATATAATATTACGGTAATGGTATATAATATTACGGTAATGGTATATAATATTACGGTAATGGTATATAATATTACGGTAATGGTATATAATATTACAGTAATGGTATATAATATTACAGTAATGGTATATAATATTACGGTAATGGTATATAATATTACGGTAATGGTATATAATATTATGGTAATGGTATATAATATTACGGTAATGGTATATAATATTACGGTAATGGTATATAATATTACGGTAATGGTATATAATATTACGGTAATGGTATATAATATTACGGTAATGGTATATAATATTATGGTAATGGTATATAATATTACGGTAATGGTATATAATATTACGGTAATGGTATATAATATTACAGTAATGGTATATAATATTACGGTAATGGTATATAATATTACGGTAATGGTATATAATATTACAGTAATGGTATATAATATTACAGTAATGGTATATAATATTACGGTAATGGTATATAATATTACAGTAATGGTATATAATATTACGGTAATGGTATATAATATTACGGTAATGGTATATAATATTACGGTAATGGTATATAATATTACGGTAATGATGAAGGCCAAAGATATTACTGAAACGTGGGTTCTTCTTCACACATATATTTAGGTGACTGATTACCTTAATAAACATCAGGCCTGCCGTCCCAAACCGAACCCTATGCCTTTTACAGTGCACTACATTTTAACCAGGGCCGTTGCAACAGGGCTCTGGTCAAAAGGAGTGGACTATATAGGGAATAGGGTGCCATTTGTGAGGCAGACCAGGTACAACGAGAATGTATTAACTTGTATATTACTGTACGAATGTATTTGTGAGATACTGAGAATACACTGTGATCGATGAAACCGGTGACAAGGCTAATTATTCCTTTCCAAATGTGTTTTAAATAAAATTACATTTATTACATGCAATGATGAAAATGAAAGTAAAATATGTTAAAAAAAAAACAACAAAAAACACATTTTGTACTCCAAAATGTCGCACCTGTTCCCTAGTACACTTTTGACCAAGAGCCATAGGGTCCTGGTCTAAAGTAGTGCACTATATAGGGAATAGGGTTCTATAGGGCTCTGGTCTAAAGTAGTGCACTATATATAGGGAATAGGGTTCTATAGGGCTCTGGTCTAAAGTAGTGCACTATATAGGGAACAGGGTTCTATAGGGCTCTGGTCTAAAGTAGTGCACTATATGAGGAATAGGGTTCTATAGGGCTCTGGTCTAAAGTAGTGCACTATATAGGGAACAGGGTTCTATAGGGCTCTGGTCTAAAGTAGTGCACTATATAGGGAACAGGGTTCTATAGGGCTCTGACCTAAAGTAGTGCACTATATAGGGAACAGGGTGCCATTTGGTTATTACACAAGAAGCACATCGTCAATTACTTGAATACATGACTCAATTATCTCCAGTAAAAGTGTGTGAATCTCGCAAATTGTTTTAGTACATTTTCGTACACTATTTGAACATGACATTTAATACAACACATCTAATAATAACAAATGATGGCATTGACAGAGTAGAACACATTTTATACACATTATTTACAGTACAGTACAAGAGGCCTGTGTAAAAGGAGGTCACTGTGCTAGTCTAGCAGTACCACTTCCTCCCTCGTCGCCTCACAGCCAGACTGGAACCCAGGACACATCCGTTTGTTGGGGACTCGACAGAGGCTAATGTCTCGCACGTGACTGCCCTCCTTGACAACGTTTTAACCAACTACGCTGTTCGAAAAGCTAGGGATTCAATAGTACGGTAGAGACCTTTTCAAGCTGGGGAGGGAGGTTATGAATCTGACTCCGTTACATTGCGACCAGCCTTAGAGGGAGTTGCCAACAACCGGATGTATCCGGTTTTCAGGGATACACTTTTCCGCTGAAAACCGGATGTGGGAACGCCGTCTCAGGCGTGTTTTAACGCCTGACACTTTAGGTTACATTGCGATTGACAGCTCCTGGAGGGATGGTTGGTGGCTGTCTTTCTGAATTTCATCCTGGAACACATAAGAAGAAGAAAATTACATTATTTACGGTTAAATCAATAATATTTACCTATTACTACAGATGTAGGATCTTAATTTGATGACCCTTTTGTGTATTTGAGGTTTAAATAGGCTTCTAAAGTTTGCAATATCCACTTAGAAATTTCAGACTTGATTTTGGCTAGGAAAATGCCCATTAATTATAATCCAAATAAAAATACACATTTCTTGTTGCTGCAGGATTATTTTCCTGCTGAAGCAAACTGGCTCAAATTAAGATCCTACATCTGTAGAGCTACAGTAGTGATGGTGATTGTTAAAAGGCTACTAAACGAAGCCCTGGACCAGAGCTAGACTTGCATCTACTTATTAAACTGGAAGACTTACCGTAGGAAGTACTAAAGTTGTCAAAGGTGTGGTGGTTACGCTTGCCAGGAAGTTGGAGTTCAGGTATCCCTGTCCAAAATTAATATCTTCATCTTCGTCATTGTCCACCCCGACACTGAAGGCTTCTCGTATCTTCTCAGGGATCAGACAGTCCAGCAGAACCACCAGGACTCCGATGACCAGACACAGGACACCTGGAAAACAAGATGGACGCCTTTTTTTTAACAAAATGCCCTTTAATGTTGTCATTAGTGTGGATAACTTGACTCTTTCTCAATTAATCTTTCCTTGATTCCTAGAGTCCTTTCTCCTAACCTCATAACCACTTGAGATGGAGGCTAGGAGAGAGGACACAAGGAATTGAGGAAAGTTTAAATTGAGGAAAGAGCCTTGAGCTCTGGTTAACCTTTCCTTACCTGTGGCCAGCGCCAGCCAGAAAGAACCGCTGTACTCTGTCTGGAAGGCTCCAGAGGTGCCTATGGTGAACAGACAGGTAGGCAGGTTCCTGATGGTGGAGAAAGAGGCCATGGAGAAGAAGATGAAGGCGGCAGTGGCCACCATCATGTAGCCGGCGTACAGGATGACAGGCATGGAGAACAGCACGTTGGCTACCATCCAGCAGCAGAACGCTGTCCTGGGGAGAGAGAGACAGCACTTGTTTTAAATTTGACAGTGTGTGTAGTATGTACAGTCAGACGACTTTAAACGGTTTTGGATGCCGCTTCAGTAACCCCTACATCTTACTTTAACCTCACCCCCCCCCCCCCCCAAAACATTAACCCTAAAAATACAACTAACTTAAACCTTACCCTACCCAGATCCCCTCATAACATTAAGCCTGAACACCTAACTTAAACCTTACTCTACCCACATGCCCTCAAAACATTAAGCCTGAACACCTAACTTAAACCTTACTCTACCCACATGCCCTCAAAACATGAACCCTGAACACCTAACTTAAACCTTACTCTACCCACATCCCCTCAAAACATGAACCCTGAACACCTAACTTAAACCTTACTCTACCCACATCCTCTCAAAACATGAACCCTGAACACCTAACTTAAACCTTACCATAACTTTGATCTCCATCCCTATAATTCCCATAATGGCGCCGGAGGGAATGGCTTCCTTTTTTACGGGCTCCTAAACAATTGTGCAAATTTTTTGGCTCACATTGTTTGTATCTTATTTTGTACATAATATTTCTGCCACCGTCTCTTATGACCGAAAATAACTTCTGGATATCAGGACAGCGATTACTCACCTCGAAATGGACAAAGATTTTTTTTTTCTTCTTTAATGAGTCTGACGCGCATGCGACAAATCACATTTGATTTAATTTGATTTGATGCTTAACATTAACCTTCGGATCTGGTGGTGGAATATCCACTACTGTTATGTGTTTAGATCTAGTCAGCTTACCAGAGAGTGGCCGAGGCATAGCGCCCAGAGTATCTATACTGGTAGATGAGACCACAGGGGTTGTTGAGGGTAAACTTCTCAGCGATATAGAGGATAGGGTTAGGTAGACCTCTCTCTAGGGCGTCCTCGTACTCCTCATCGATGGTGTCTTTCCACTCAAACATCTCGTTGTAGTTGATGGTCTCGTTCAGTTGATTCACAGGATTCCCTGGAGGGATAGAGACCATAGAGGACAATGGGAGGTTATAATCCATGCACTTACAACACACATGACAAGTTATGTGTCACAATCCCAGATCTAGAGCTACAGCACTGGTGACCTGGTGGGAGGCCACCTGTCTGTCACAACCTGTCTGTCACTGGTAACCTGGTGGGAGGCCACCTGTCTGTCACTGGTAGCCTGGTGGGAGGCCACCTGTCTGTCACTGGTGACCTGGTGGTAGGCCACCTGTCTGTCACAACCTGTCTGTCACTGGTAACCTGGTGGGAGGCCACCTGTCTGTCACTGGTAACCTGGTGGGAGGCCACCTGTCTGTCACTGGTGACCTGGTGGTAGGCCACCTGTCTGTCACAACCTGTCTGTCACTGGTAACCTGGTGGGAGGCCACCTGTCTGTCACTGGTAACCTGGTGGTAGGCCACCTGTCTGTCACAACCTGTCTGTCACTGGTAACCTGCGGTTTACGGGGCTCACCTCTTAAAGTTATGTTGATGCCGTACAATCCAACATGCAGTCCCACCTCAGCGTTCACCTCCTCACTGCTGAAGGACTTGTAGGTAGCGTTGGTAGTGGTTTGGGCCTCAGCCCAGTCACTGGTGAAATTCAGTGCTGAGATTGAGATTGAGATTGGGATTGAGATTGAGATTGGGATTGAGATTGAGATTGAGATTGGGATTGGGATTGAGATTGAGATTGGGATTGAGATTGAGATTGAGATTGGGATTGGGATTGAGATTGAGATTGAGATTGGGATTGGGATTGAGATTGAGATTGAGATTGGGATTGAGATTGAGATTGAGATTGGGATTGGGATTGAGATTGAGATTGAGATTGAGATTGGGATTGGGTGTCATACTAAAAACAACAACGACACAATGAACTACTTTACAGCAGTTGATTCAGCATTTGTTTTGATGTGCGTTTCCTGTGAAATAATTCACACCCTGTCGACCAATCGGAATCGAGTAGCCTAATCAACAATCCTGCGGGTATAAAATAAATCTAAATATGCAGAGAGTTCAAAAATTATTGTATAGTGTTGTAAAAGATGTGACGTGAAAACTAAAATAAATGTCCAGGTAGGTACAGTACTTACCTACAATTACTACACCTATGAAGAAACTGATGATGATTCTGAACATCCAGAACAGTCTCTAGAAGAGAGGGTTTGAGGACACAAGTCAGGATCACGAAACATGTACCTTTCACTGACTGACAGCTATAATACATCGTTGTTATTGTTTTATTAATCCATTTGATGTTAATCACATTCCAAGGGGAAATAATCAGTTTAAGTCAATATGTATCTACATTGAGCAATTTATATTATCTAATTGTAGGCCACAGTAGGTATAAGGAGTCAGATTTGTGCCAACAGAAATGGAATATGAAGATCAATCGAGTCTGAAGATTCAATATTCTGTTGGTATTAATATTACTCCATAGGAAGGTTGCACCAGTTGGTTCTACTCACCGACTTGCCTCTAATACCTGGCAGAATAAGAAGGAAGCTGAACGTGAGGACCAGGAAGACCAGGATAATAGTGAGGAGGTGGGTGCTGAAGATAAAGGAGGTTCTCGGTAAGGGGTAGAACGGGTAAATGTTATCGTAGAAGGTCATCTTTCCTCAGGATCTCCGGGGCTGAGAGCAGACAGCGTGACCAGAAGAGACAGTGTTAGTGTGTTAAGAGCACGGTGTCTCAATTACTGTGTAAAGATCCAGAGATAGGAGATACATTGGGCCATCAGTTCATTACTGTATAGTAGAGGATAATGTACACTGGGGGAATTGGGAGTATTATTTTGCTATTGACTCGTGCATAGCCATCTGGAAAAACCCGCGGAGGTTGTGAAATATGAACACGAGACTCACATCCTTTTTAAAATATATATTGCTATTATTTTCTCTGTATATCATGAATTAAGATAGTCCCAAATGAACATCCTATGCCTACTCCCTACTAGGCGTAGCTCATAGAAGGGTACAACAGGTACAACTTTTAGGTCCTGCATAGAGCACATTTTACGTCGGATTTAGGGTTATCACCCACTGGTCCAACCGGCCCCAGGATCTTAAGCACAACAAACAAATTGAATTTGAAACATATCATACGAATAGGATGACGTAGTACACAATTTGATGACCTAGTACACAAAAAAAAACTTCCTGAAGGGGCCCAGGGCTGGGTCTTTTTACAAAAACGGCTGTAGAGTCCGAATGGTTTGAGATACAAATGATTAAAAGCTATCTATGGAAAGCTGAGACTCTCACGGACACTCGCAAGCTACATAAGAGTTGTTAGGTGGTAAGGGTTTCCTCTACATAGAAGACCATAGGAAATCCCAGGTCATAGTGTCTATAATACTGTAAGGGGTTCTTCTACATAGATCATAGTAAATCCCAGGACATAGTATCTATAATACTGTAAGGGGTTCTTCTACATAGATCATAGTAAATCCCAGGTCATAGTGTCTATAATACTGTAAGAGGTTCTTCTACATAGAAGACCATAGTAAATCCCAGGACATAGTGTCTATAATACTGTAAAGGGTTCTTCTACATAGAAGATCATAGTAAATCCCAGGTCATAGTGTCTATAATACTGTAAGGGGTTATTCTACATAGACCATAGTAAATCCCAGGACATAGTGTCTATAATACTGTAAGGGGTTATTATACATAGATCATAGTAAATCCCAGGACATAGTGTCTATAATACTGTAAGGGGTTATTCTACATAGATCATAGTAAATCCCAGGTCATAGTGTCTATAATACTGTAAGGGGTTATTCTACATAGATCATAGTAAATCCCAGGTCATAGTGTCTATAATACTGTAAGGGTTATTCTACATAGACCATAGTAAATCCCAGGACATAGTGTCTATAATACTGTAAGGGGTTATTCTATATCGACCATAGTAAATCCCAGGACATAGTGTCTATAATACTGTAAGAGGTTCTTCTACATAGAAGACCATAGTAAATCCCAGGTCATAGTGTCTATAATACTGTAAGGGCTTATTATACATAGATCATAGTAAATCCCAGGACATAGTGTCTATAATACTGTAATTAGCTCACATAGTTGCTGTCACAAACTCCAAACGCCACACAGTCGTCACTGACTACTTGGATATTCATTTCCCACCTAGCAAATAATTTCTGTATTTACAACATTGATATAAATGATTATTTATCAGGTTTTTGCTTTGGTTGACTTTTAATTTTTTTGTAGACATTTGTCAGTAAAACTCATGAATGCAACAGTTTATATCCAATAGTTTTGTGTTCTACTTGTAGCCCTGGTTGTCCTTTAAAGAACATGGTAAAACACTTCATTGTGAGGCTCAATATAAAGGCTGGACATGCAGATAAATGAAAAGCTGTTTTTTTTTTGCTGTTGTCTCAGGATGTATACTATATATTATATCACTTAAAGAAAGTATTTTATTTCTGAATCAAGACAAAATCATTTTTACTTGAACATACTCTCATTTGGTAGACCAATTTTGTGGGGGTTTTCCTACAAAGTGCTTTAAGAAACCACTCTGTTGAGACTAAGAGCACATTCAAACTAAACAGAGTACGGGTACAGTAAGTGGATACTCTTGCACTCAGGTTTACCCTCTCTGGCATACTATCACCGCCAAAAGAACCATCTCAAATTAGACCCTGCAAGTTTGTAAGCAACAAACACATAACAAAGAAAACACACAAACAAACAAAAATCGAACTCCATCTACCTCTGAACCATCATAATAAATACATCACTATGCTATTTGCATAATAAGTATGCTTAAAATAATATAAAATAAAATAATAAAATAAATTAATTTAAAAAAAATGCTCACCTGAAAGTGCAAAAAAAGTAGACCAGCAGGTCAAGACAAGAGGCAGAAAGATGGGAAAACCCGAATGTAGTAACACACAAAGGCGAGAGGCTTATTTTATACCGGACACTTCTTTTGTGTATCTTTAGGCTTGCATTGATTGGTATTTTTTTTTTGGAACAGAGGTGTGTGAACCGGTGACGATCATTCCTACAAGGAAACTCGTGTGTCAGTATATTATGAGAACTTAGGTCTTAGACACACTGTTTGGCTGTTCTTCTGTGGAGCACTATTTCGCTCACCTGGATTTTTTCGTAACTCCGGCACTTCAGTGCGCATGACATTTCATTCTCAAAATTGGGTAAGTTTACAGTTTAAAAAAAAAATCTAATAAATGAATTAACATTTCCTGTTTAAAAACCTTTCTTTAGTGTTGTTTCTTCCATACAACGTACAACTTCTCTATATGTGTCAGTCACAATTTAATTATATCAGTTATTAAAGCACTGATAATCACATAGATTTTACGCATTACGAAACGTATTAGGCTATATCGCAATTTTTTAAAATAATTTCCACGATGGGTTCCTACCTTTCACTTTCCACACCGGTAGACTGCACCTCGACAACTCTTGACCGTCTTGGAGTGGGTCTCTACGTGCTGAGCGGAATCTCTCGCATCGATGGATTTGAGTAAACAGATGTGGACAGTGTTAGCGGTACTTTCTCTTATCGTTCAACGTAAGTAGCCTTGTAACTAGTCATTTCGTGTTATTTACTTACGACTAGCAAAACACACGAAAAATGCATAACCTTTGATAAATACCTATTATACAAGTCCTGCATTTTGAGTATCACTCTGAAAGGACCGTCAATCTATACATTTAACCTGTGCAGATTCTCAGGCCAAAGTCCCCTGGGAAGTCCAACGATATGACGGCTGGTATAACAATTTAGCCTATCACAGTCGAGGTGCTGTTGGTAAGTTTTTAATCACAAAATCTTAACCACTAACTTACAATATGAAATATTTGAAATATTAATATTTAAAGATATACGATGAATTTATATGCAGGTTCCCGCCTGGTCCGCCTCCTGCCGGCGCGCTACTCTGACGGGGTTCTCCAACCTCTCCAGGAGCCACAGCTCCCCAACCCGCGCAGGGTCAGCGATGTGACGGCCAGGGGCCCCTCGGGCCTGCCCTCTGCACACAACCAGACTGTACTCTCTGTGTTCTTCGGTAAAATCGACACCTGGGAACATCATCCGTAAAGTTTATGATTCATTTCCCGACTCATTCAGGAGATATTGTTTCGGGTCTACTTTGTGAAATTAAATGTTTGGAGGTTGTCATAGTAACAAAATGAATGACCAGTAAAACACACGGAAACTTCTCAAAAAGTTTTTTTTAGAATAGATTGACAATTAGCAGCGACCCAAACTCAAGTCCCTGTATTTATCCTCTGTCTGTCCAGGGTACCACGTAGCATTTGAGATCCAGGACTCTCGTCCTCCAGGCTGTCCTCCGGAATTCATGCACATCCCTGTCCCAGAGGGAGACCCAGTCTTTGACCCCAATCGTACCGGCCGGGTCCTTCTGCCATTCCAGAGGGGGCCCTGGGAAAAACACTCCAGCCAGAGCCCCAATAACCCCCGCACACAGGTAATAACCCCCGCACACAGGTAATAACCCCCGCACACAGGTAATAACCCCCGCACACAGGTAATAACCCCCGCACACAGGTAATAACCCTTTCACATGGGTAATAACTCCCGCACACAGGTAATAACCCCCACACACAGGTAATAACCCCTGCACACAGGTAATAACCCTTTCACATGGGTAATAACCCCCACACACAGGTAATAACCCCCGCACACAGCCAATAACCTTTGCACACGGGTAATAACCCTCACACACAGGTAATAACCCTCGCGCACAGGTAATAACCCTTGCGAACAGGTAATAACCCTTGCACACAGGTAATAACCCCTTGCACACAGGTAATAACCCTTGCACACAGGTAATAACCCCTTGCACATGGGTAATACCCATTGCACACGGGTAATAACCCCACACACAGGTAATAACCCCCGCACACAGGTAATTAGACTGCCCGTCAGATAAACCCATAGGCTAGACTCTTTATAAGACTGTCCGCCAGATAAACCCATTGGCTAGACTCTTTATAAGACTGCCCTCCAGATAAACCCATTGGCTAGACTCTTTATAAGACTGCCCGCCAGATAAACCCATTGGCTAGACTCTTTATAAGACTGCCCGCCAGATAAACCCATTGGCTAGACTCTTTATAAGACTGCCCGCCAGATAAACCCATTGGCTAGACTCTTTATAAGACTGCCCGCCAGATAAACCCATTGGCTAGACTCTTTATAAGACTGCCCGCCAGATAAACCCATAGCCTAGACTCTTTATAAGACTGCCCACCAGATAAACCCATTGGCTAGACTCTCTATAAGACTGCCCTCCAGATAAACCCATAGCCTAGACTCTTTATAAGACTGCCCACCAGATAAACCCATTGGCTAGACTCTCTATAAGACTGCCCGCCAGATAAACCCATAGGCTAGACTCTTTATAAGACTGCCCGCCAGATAAACCCATAGCCCAGAAGCCTACAGCTCACTGTCCCAAGTGTTTTACCCCAAATAAAAAACTATATTATGTTCTATCTGTAGATGTGCTATGTCATGTCATGTTATGTCATGTTATGTTATTTCATGTTATGTCATGTCCTGTTATGTCATGTTGTGTCATTTCATGTTATGTCAGGTCATGTTATGTTATGTCATGTTATGTCATGTTATGTCAGGTCATGTTATGTTATGTCATGTCATGTTATTTCATGTTATGTTATGTCATGTCCTGTTATGTCATGTTGTGTCATGTCATGTTATGTCAGCTCATGTTATGTTATGTCATCTTATGTCATGTCATGTCATGTTATGTTACATTTCACTGAACCTATCTGGGGTATGTGACAATAAAACATATTATTTTCTGTCTTAAAAAAAGGCGATGTTACGTTATGTCATGTCACGTTATGTCATGCTATGTACACTAGGTGAACCTGGTGACAGCGTGGCTGGACGGCAGCTCTATCTACGGCCCGTCTAGTTCCTGGTCTGACGCCCTGAGGAGTTTCTCCGGAGGTCTCCTAGCCTCGGGGGAGCAGTGGGACATGCCCAAGAGGAGAGGGGGCAGCAACCTCATGTGGAGTGCTGCTGATCCCTCCACTGGTCAGTATGGACCTGAGGGACTCTACGGTGAGAGATGCTGCTTGTTGTTGTCTTCCTCGTTTTCTTCTTCTTCTTCTTCCAATTTAGAGATCTACAATAGCTGCCCTGGTGACAACAGCGATACTCCTGCATCACTGTCTGTCTCGCATAAAACCACACCTTTTGACAACAAAATCAGCTATACAAAAGATTGGAATTTATAAAGCTGTGTATTATTCTCTGAGGATTTAGTGGTGAATGACAACGGACTTAGAAAATAAAGCTTGATAATGCCAGCCTGATGTGGCTAGACACCTCACTAATGCCCGAAGAATGAAAACAACGAGCACCTTTAGAGAATATTTCAAATTTTAATCTTTTTATTTTAACTAGGTCAAGTCAGTTAAGAACAAATTCTTATTTTACAATGACGGCCTACCGGGGAACAGTGGGTTAACTACCTTGTTCAGGGGCAAAACGACAGATTTTTTTACCTTGTCAGCTCTGGGATTCGAGCCAGCAACCTTTCAGGTATTGGTCCAACGCTCTAACCACTAAACAGGATATAGACCTTAGCACTTGTACAGGACATAAAGATATGAAAAACTTCCTGCTCCTCACGAGCTGGGTGTGACTCCACGTCACTCCTACATCGGCACCTTTAAGAGATATAAAGATTTAATCAGCACATTTAAGAGATATAAAGATATCGTCGGCACCTGTAAAGAAATAGTGAAAATACTTTCGCTTCAGGACAGTTATCACTGCCTATTAACACTACTACCAGGATAAGGGTCACTTCCATTTCCCTTCAGTCAATTGACTGATTTTTTGTATTTTTGTATTTATTTATTTTATTTCACTTTTTATTTAACCAGGTAGGCCAGTTAAGAACAAGTTATCATTTAAAACTACGACCTGGCCAAGATAAAGCAAAGCAATGCGACACAATCAACATCACAGAGTTACACATGGAATAAAACAAACATACAGTCAATAATACAATAGAAAAAGTCTATATACAATGTGAGCAAATGAGGTAAGATAAGGGAGGTAAGGCAATAAAATAAGCCATAGTGGCGAAATAATTACAATATAGCAATTAAACACTGGAGTGATAGATATGCAGAAGACGAATGTGCAAGTAGAGATACTGGGGATTAACCGTTACTACACAGGCGATATACTGCAGTCAGTGAACTCTTGACTTTCTTTGTTCTTCTACCCTCCAGAGTTGGGTAACGGCTGGGGCAACGAGAATGTGTTCACCATGGCCGAGGGAATCCTGTGGTTTCGCTACCACAATTACATCGCCTCCCAGCTGCGTGAGAAAGAGCCGTCGTGGTCGGACGAAGACCTGTTTCAAAGCGCCAGAAAAACTGTGGTCGCCACGTTCCAGGTATCAGGAAAAGTCTGCTGTAATCCCACCAACACATTGTGGTCATTTTTTACTGTAATACAGCAAGTCACATGACCAGAAAAGAGAGTCGTTAGTTACATCAGCGCCAGGTGGTTGTGGGTTTCTGGATGAAATGGGATTAGTTGAGAGTTAGTTGTCTGCGTCACCCCCCCCCACCTCGGGTAACCAGCAACTACCAAGGTTATTATCCTCTGTTTTGACAAGCAATGAAAGTTGTATGCAACACTGGTAGTCAATTCACACAGAGAAGTAACTCAAGAGTTTAATAGACTTGATTTAGTTTTTGTTATTTTACAGAATATTGCATTCTATGAATGGCTGCCTGGATTCCTGGGGGAAAAGACAATGTCTCCATACCTTGGTAAGTAAGAAAGAGAGAGGGAGAGAGAGAGAGAGGGGGGAACGGAGAGAGGGAGAGAGAGAGAGGGGGGCAGAGAGAAGAAGAGAGTGGGGGGAACAGAGAGGAAGAGAGAGAGAGGGGGGAAACAGAGAGAGAGAGAGAGACAGGGTGGGAACAGAGAGGGAGAGAGAGAGGGGGCAGACAGAGGGAGAGAGAGAGGGGGGACAGAGAGAGTGTGTGGGAACAGAGAGAAGGAGAGAGAGAGTGTGTGGGAACAGAGAGAGGGAGAGAGAGGGGGGGACAGAGAGGGAGAGCGAGAGGGGGGACAGAGAGAGGGAGAGAGAGAGGGGGAATGCATGGATGAGAGGGGAGGGAAGAGGAACGACTGAAGCAAGGTCATGCGCTGGTAATCAGTGGTTAGGTGAGTTGTTCTCTGCGTCATCAGACAAACACACACAGCCAGGTTCTCCACACACACACACACACACACACACACACACACACACACACACACACACACACACACACACACACACACACACACACACACACACACACACACACACACACACACACACACACACACACACACACACACGCGGCCAGGTGCTCCACAGTCAGCCAGAATAATAAGGTCAGAGGTCAGTGACAGTCACATGATGTTCCTTTGTTTTCTCTTCATAAATCATATGGAGGTTAGAGGTGTTCCTTTCCCTGTGTTATTTCACAATGTTACACAGTACTTCCTTTACCTGTGGGCATACCTTACCTAGGACAAATATGTTCTGTACATCCTCTCTTCTCTTCTATAGTAGGTTTACAGTATTATACGCTGGTGTCATCGTCTGCCTTGTCTCCTGCAGGCTACCAGAAGTTTGTGGATCCAGGGATCTCGCCTGAGTTTCAGGCAGCTGCCATACGTTTTGCATCTACGATGGCCCCTCCTGGTGTCTTCATGAGGTACTGTGGCCTAGCTTCCGCCGGCTGGAGAATACTCTCCTCCTCCTCCGACGACAGATTCAGAATCCTCTAGCCTGGTAGAACCAACCTGCTTTCACCTTTCAGTTTAACTTCAGATATCAGGGAAACAGAAAGGTGAACTATCAGGTGATCATGCTGGTTTACACCAGGCTAGAAAACACTTTGGGGCGGCAGGTAGCCTAGTGGTTAGAGTGGAGGGGCGGCAGGTAGCCTAGTGGTTAGAGTGGAGGGGAGGCAGGTAGCCTAGTGGTTAGAGTGGAGGGGCGGCAGGTAGCCTAGTGGTTAGAGTGGAGGGGAGGCAGGTAGCCTAGTGGTTAGAGTGGAGGGGAGGCAGGTAGCCTAGCGGTTAGAGTGTAGGGGCGGCAGGTAGCCTAGTGGTTAGAGTGGAGGGGAGGCAGGTAGCCTAGTGGTTAGAGTGGAGGGGAGGCAGGTAGCCTAGTGGTTAAAGTGGAGGGGAGGCAGGTAGCCTAGTGGTTAAAGTGGAGGGGCGGCAGGTAGCCTAGTGGTTAGAGTGGAGGGGAGGCAGGTAGCCTAGTGGTTAGAGTGGAGGGGCGGCAGGTAGCCTAGTGGTTAGAGTGGAGGGGAGGCAGGTAGCCTAGTGGTTAGAGTGGAGGGGAGGCAGGTAGCCTAGTGGTTAGAGTGGAGGGGAGGCAGGTAGCCTAGTGGTTAGAGTGGAGGGGCGGCAGGTAGCCTAGTGGTTAGAGTGTAGGGGCGGCAGGTAGCCTAGTGGTTAGAGTGGAGGGGCGGCAGGTAGCCTAGTGGTTAGAGTGGAGGGGCGGCAGGTAGCCTAGTGGTTAGAGTGGAGGGGAGGCAGGTAGCCTAGTGGTTAGAGTGGAGGGGAGGCAGGTAGCCTAGTGGTTAGAGTGGAGGGGAGGCAGGTAGCCTAGTGGTTAGAGTGGAGGGGCGGCAGGTAGCCTAGTGGTTAGAGTGTAGGGGCGGCAGGTAGCCTAGTGGTTAGAGTGGTGGGGAGGCAGGTAGCCTAGTGGTTAGAGTGGAAGGGAGGCAGGTAGCCTAGTGGTTAGAGTGGAGGGGCGGCAGGTAGCCTAGTGGTTAGAGTGGAGGGGAGGCAGGTAGCCTAGTGGTTAAAGTGGAGGGGAGGCAGGTAGCCTAGTGGTTAGAGTGGAGGGGAGGCAGGTAGCCTAGTGGTTAGAGTGGAGGGGCGGCAGTCAGCCTAGTTGTAGAGTGGAGAGGCGGCAGGTAGCCTAGTGGTTAGAGTGGAGGGGAGGCAGGTAGCCTAGTGGTTAGAGTGGAGGGGCGGCAGGTAGCCTAGTGGTTAGAGTGGAGGGGCGGCAGGTAGCCTAGTGGTTAGAGTGGAGGGGAGGCAGGTAGCCTAGTGGTTAGAGTGGAGGGGCGGCAGGTAGCCTAGTGGTTAGAGTGGAGGGGCGGCAGGTAGCCTAGTGGTTAGAGTGGAGGGGAGGCAGGTATCCTAGTGGTTAGAGTGGAGGGGCGGCAGGTAGCCTAGTGGTTAGAGTGGAGGGGAGGCAGGTAGCCTAGTGGTTAGAGTGGAGGGGAGGCAGTTAGCCTAGTGGTTAGAGTGGAGGGGCGGCAGGTAGCCTAGTGGTTAGAGTGGAGGGGCGGCAGGTAGCCTAGTGGTTAGAGTGGAGGGGAGGCAGGTAGCCTAGTGGTTAGAGTGGAGGGGAGGCAGGTAGCCTAGTGGTTAAAGTGGAGGGGAGGCAGGTAGCCTAGTGGTTAAAGTGGAGGGGCGGCAGGTAGCCTAGTGGTTAGAGTGGAGGGGAGGCAGGTAGCCTAGTGGTTAGAGTGGAGGGGCGGCAGGTAGCCTAGTGGTTAGAGTGGAGGGGCGGCAGGTAGCCTAGTGGTTAGAGTGGAGGGGAGGCAGGTAGCCTAGTGGTTAGAGTGTTGGACCAGTAACTGAAAGGTTGCTAGATTGAATCCCCGAGCTGACAAGGTAAAATTCTGTCGTTCTGCCCCTGAACAAGGCAGTTAAGCCACTGTTCCCCGGCAGGCCGTCATTGTAAATAAGAATTTGTTCTTAACTGACTCGCCTAGTTAAAATAAAAGTGAAATAAAACACTTCAGATTTCTTCAGGCTACTCCAATAGGGGCTCCTGAGTGGCACAGCGGTCTAAGGCACAATCTCAGTGCTAGAGGCGTCACTACAGACCCTGGTTAGATTCCAGGCTGTATCATAACCGGCCATGATTGGGAGTCCGATAGGGTGGTGCACAACTGTCCCAGTGTTTCCCCGGGGGTAGGCCGTCATTGTGAAGAAGAATTTGTTTCTTAACTGACTTACCTAGTTAAAATACAAGTTTAAATAAATAAATAAATTCAATATTGCTAGCAGGGTTAAAATCACCAGGTTAAAATGTTCTGTTGGGTTTATGGTGTTGTTTTGTTCTAAGAAACATGACGTCTTAATGCCGCGTTTGTGTCAACATTCATATTTTAATAACAGCTGCTTTTATGTAATTTGTGTCATCGTGACTTTTTCCAAACATTCTCTTGTCTACAGAAACAAAACTTGCCACTTTCAGAAGGTTGTCAACATCGATGGGAGTTCGTCACCAGCCATACGAATGTGTAACAGCTTCTGGAACCGTCAGGTAAAACCAAAAGACCCAAATATGTAAGAAACACACATCTCTGTCAATTTGTTTATTTTTTTATATATTGTAGCCTGGTCCCAGATATGTGTTAGTTGTCTGTCCAACTCATACGGTCATTCTGAATTTGATACATCACTGATCTGGGACCAGACGGTATCTATTACCTACTTTGTATGTAGTCTATATGTAGCTGTGATGAGACAGTTGTCTGTTGTTAGAACCCCAACCTGAAGTCAGGACAGGATATAGACCATCTGATTATGGGCATGGCCTCCCAGATCGCAGAGAGAGAGGACAACATCATCGTGGAAGACTTAAGAGGTTACGATTACTTTCGTCTTGAAATTGTCTTTTTAATGTCTAGTTCTGGCATGTGGCTTTACACCGTCAGAAGTGGAGAGGAGTTGTCTCTGCCTTTATGAGTCGGTACAGTATCTATGAAGAGGACATGGGAAGTTTCAGTTGTCATAGCTACAGCTGTTATATTTGAGCCAATCAAACCAAATCCAAAATTGGTTATTTGTCACATCCACCGAATACAACCGGTGTGAAGACCTTACAGTGAAATGCTTACTTACAAAGCCCTTAACAAACAATGCATTTTTAAGAAAAAATACCAAACAAAACAAAAAAAACAAAAAATAAAAGTAACAAATCATGATGTATATTGGTGGGCCTTCTCCCCACTAGATTATATGTACGGTCCAATGAGGTTCTCGCGGTCGGACCTGGTGGCTCTGACGGTGCAGAGAGGCCGAGACTTTGGCCTGCCCAGCTACAACCAGGTCAGAGAGGGCCTGGGCCTGGCCCCTGTAGAGAGATGGGGAGACATAAACCCACAGCTCAACACTACCAACCCACAGGTATGTTCAGGACTTATTATGCAAATGCTCACGAATGTTTTCTGTATGGGTTATTAAAACCTCTTACATCTACACGTTCCGCTAGCGGAACGTCTGCTCCAATATCCAATGATGGGCGGGGCGCGAAATTCAAACTCCTCTAAATCCGAAAACTTACACTTTTCAAACATATGACTATGTTACAGCTATTTAAAGACAAGACTCTCCTTTATCTAACCAAACTGTCCGATTTCAAAAAGGCTTTACAGCGAAAGCAAAACATTAGATTATGTCAGCAGAGTACCCAGCCAGGAATAATCACACAGCCATTTTTCAAGCTAGCATATCATGTCACATAAACCCAAACCATATCTAAATGCAGCACTAACCTTTGATGATCTTCATCAGATGACACACCTAGGACATTGTGTTATACAATACATGCATGTCTGTTCAATCAAGTTCATATTTATATCAAAAACCAGCTTTTTACATTAGCATGTGACGTTCAGAACTAGCATTCCCACCGAACACTTCCGGTGATTTTACTAAATTACTCACGATAAACGTTCACAAAAAGCATAACAATTATTTTAAGAATTATAGATACAGAACTCCTCTATGCACTCGATATGTCCGATTTTAAAATAGCTTTTCGGATGAAGCACATTTTGCAATAATGTAAGTACATAGCCCGGCGTTACAGGGCTAGCTATTTAGACACCCACCCAGTGTAGCCTTCACCAAAATCACATTTCCTATAAGAAAAATGTTCTTACCTTGCTTGTTCTTCATCAGAATACACTGCCAGGACTTCTACTTCAATAACAAATGTAGGTTTGGTCCCAAATAATCCATCGTTATATCCAAACAGCGACGTTTTGTTCGTGCGTTCTAGACACTATCCCAACGCTAAATCTCGGCCACGAGCATGACGCAAAATATGACAAAAAATTTCGAAATATTCCATTACCGTACTTCGAAGCATGTCAACCGCTGTTTAAAACCAATATTTATGCAATTTATCTCGTAGAGAAGCGATAATATTCCGACCGGGAATCTGCCTGTCTGTAAACTGAGGAAAAAACCAAAAGCCGGGGGCGGGGCGTGTCACGCGCCTAAGGCTTAGTCCATTGACTGACCACTCAGCATTTGCTCTCGTGTGCTTCAGCCAGGGCTTTGAATGACATCATTCCTGTTTTTCCCGGGCTGTGAGACTCCATTGTTGACGTGAGAAGTGTCACGTAAGAGCAGAGATCCTTTGTAAACGACAGAGATAATAAAGAAGGGCAAGAAATGTTCAGACAGGGTACTTCCTGAACAGAAGCATCTCAGGTTTTTGCCTGCCATAGGAGTTCTGTTATACTCACAGACACCATTCAAACAGTTTCAGAAACTTTGGAGTGTTTTCTCTCCAAAGCTAATAATTATATGCATATTCCAGTTTCTGGGCAGGACTAATAATCAGATTAAATCGGGTACGTTTTTTATCCAGCCGTGAAATTACTGCCCCCTAGATGTAACAGGTTAACGCGTTACGTAGTCCATACAGTATGCGCTGTTGTTTAGCGGGAGGTTTTATTTGCCAATGATCGTGGTAGTGTATGTGGTTGGTTAACCTACTCATGAGACAGAGGGGCTCAGACCACTGGTCTGAGATCAGCCAGAGATACCGGGAGGGGATTAAACCACTGGTCTGAGATCAGCCAGAGATACAGGGAGAGGATTAAACCACTGGTCTGAGATCAGCCAGAGCCACAGGGAGGGGCTCAAACCACTGGTCTGAGATCAGCCAGAGACACAGGGAGGGGATTAAACCACTGGTCTGAGATCAGCCAGAGACACAGGGAGGGGATTAAACCACTGGTCTGAGATCAGCCAGAGACACAGGGAGGGGATTAAACCACTGGTCTGAGATCAGCCAGAGACACAGGGAGGGGATCAAACCACTGGTCTGAGATCAGCCAGAGACACAGGGAGGGGATCAAACCACTGGTCTGAGATCAGCCAGAGACACAGGGAGGGGATCAAACCGCTGGTCTGAGATCAGCCAGAGATACAGGGAGGGGATTAAACCACTGGTCTGAGATCAGCCAGAGACACAGGGAGGGGATCAAACTAACTACATGGACAGAATCAGGATCAAGGGGCAAAAAAACAGAACCAGATAAACTTCTCCTATTGCTGTGATGCAGTGAATAACCTACCCTCTCTATTCTGTCTCTACCTTACTGGATCTATAGCTGTTCAGGGACCTAGCAGACCTGTACCATGGGGACATCTCTAAACTGGAGCTGTTTCCTGGAGGTCTCCTAGAGTGTGTGGACGGTCCTGGTCAGGTCTTCTCCTCTATCATACTGGACCAGTTCAACCGCATCAGGAATGGCGACCGCTTCTGGTTCGAGAACACACAGAACGGGTAGGAACAACGTCCAATATAAACCTCATAACCTTATATATATATATAGATAACTGTATGAAACTGTTACCGTTAGTTGAACCTCGATTTTCCGACTTTCTCACGTTCGCTCCAAAGCTTGGATGGATACCTGTGAGAACGTAAGCTACAAATTAAATAAATAATAGCCTGCTGTCGAACTAGACTTTGAACCGAGGAAACACAAGACTAATGTCTATTAAGATCAGCTTTGAACTGAGGAAACACAAGACTAACGTCTGTTAAGATCAGCTTTGATTCACTGTTTTGGGTGACATTATCATAACATTTCCAGTCGATCTGACGACTCCTTGTGGTTGTTCCTCAAGTCTGTTCACAGCTGAAGAGCTGCAGGCCATTCGGAACACAACCTTTCATGACGTCATTACAGCAGTCACCAGCGCGGAGGCTGAGGACATACAGAGAAGAGTCTTCTTCTGGAAGGATGGTAAAGATCATATCCTCGCTGTATTTATATATTTCTGTGGTATTTCCAATACAAATAGGCAATCTACCGTAGTATTCCCTGTAGCTTCAAAATGTTGACTGTAGTCGCTGCTGGTACAGTAACAAATCTCCCTGTGTCTCTGCCTGCCTGCCTGCCTGCCTGCCTGCCTGCCTGCCTGCCTGCCTGCCTGCCTGCCTGCCTGCCTACCTGCCTATCTTTCTGTCTGTCCCAGGTGACCCTTGTCCCCAGCCCTCTCAGGTCACGACCTCTGAGCTCCACCCCTGCACCAATGCCACCAAACTCAACTACTTTGACGCCGGGAGTAAAGCCGGCTTCGGCATCCTAGTCATCTGCCTGTTCCTCTTTCCTGTTGGTCAGTATCCGATGTTAACCAATCAGAATCCACATGAGGTTATTTTGACAGTCTTATCCAGAGTGACTTACGATCAGTTCATTTAATTAAAGTAGGTAAAACAACCAAATATCACATTTTTGACAGGGGAAAACAATTGCAAGTAAAACCTTTTAAAATAGCAGATTTTGATACAGAATCACTTTGACCATAGCCGCGGTGAACTCTCCCGAGTGCTTCTCTGTTAACGACATTGCTCCCTTCCCAGTGAGCCTACTTAGAGAGACATAACATGTTATAAGCCTTATTATAAGTGTTAATGGTTCTCTGTTGACTACATTTCTCCCCTCCCAGTGAGCTTCCTCATGGCTCTTGTGGTGGCCTACTTCAGAAAGTCCAAGTTTAAGAAGTTCCAGAAGGCAGGAGCTAACGACACAACAAAGGAACCCGCTGCTGGAATCACAGGTGTGTGCTGCGTATCAGGTGACCACAGGTGATCGTGTTTGTGTGGCACTGTGTGATGTATCAGGTTAGGTACTGTGTATCAGGTTAGGTACTGTGTATCAGGTTAGGTGCTGTGTATCAGGTTAGGTGCTGTGTATCAGGTTAGGTACTGTGTATCAGGTTAGGTACTGTGTATCAGGTTAGGTACTGTGCTGTGTATCAGGTTAGGTACTGTGTATCAGGTTAGGTACTGTGTATCAGGTTAGGTGCTGTGTATCAGGTTAGGTGCTGTGTATCAGGTTAGGTACTGTGTATCAGGTTAGGTGCTGTGTATCAGGTTAGGTACTGTGCTGTGTATCAGGTTAGGTACTGTGTATCAGGTTAGGTGCTGTGTATCAGGTTAGGTACTGTGTATCAGGTTAGGTGCTGTGTATCAGGTTAGGTGCTGTGTATCAGGTTAGGTACTGTGTATCAGGTTAGGTGCTGTGTATAGGTTAGGTACTGTGTATCAGGTTAGGTGCTGGTATCAGGTTAGGACGGTGGTATCAGGTTAGGTAGCTGTGTATCAGGTTAGGTGCTGTGTATCAGGTTAGGTACTG